>NC_060121.1:502363892-502666923 GCF_021461395.2 Schistocerca americana
GGTTTCCATACGGATGACGACAGGGCTTCCTCCTCGAAGTTTTCCATGTACAAATTCGCTACCACCGGTGAGAGTGGGCTACCCATGGCGACTCCCTCCGTTTGTTCGTAGTATTCTCCATTAAAAAGAAAATACGTGGAAGTCGAGACATGCCTAAAAAGTTCAGTGGTCTTCTCGTCAAACTTCTGACTAATCAATTCTAGTGACTCTCGCAGGGGTACCCTCGTAAACAAGGAAACGACGTCAAAACTCACCATGATATCTAACTCATCCAACCTGAAGCTATCAAGGCGTTTAACAAAATCCACGGAATTACGGATGTGATGAGGGCATTTACCCACATAAGGACTTAATATTCCCGTCAGGTATTTGGCCAACAAATATGTAGGTGCCCTGACGTTGCTGACAATGGGGCGTAATAGTATCCCCTCTTTGTGAACCTTCGGGAGTCCATATAGTCTAGGCGGTACCGGACCTTGGGGTAACAATTTCTTAGCGTAAAATGAATTTATCTCCATAGTAACCTCTGGCAACAAAAATAACGTTTTATATTTGATGAAGCAAGAGGATAGAAATGTAATTAATACACGTTTATGAGTGAATCAGTAAGTACTGAGACGAATATAAACAAGAAGCTTGAAGGTGGAGGAATGCAGTACGTTTAATGCTATACTTCACTAACTTTCTGAGACTCATTTTAATATAATTCAAATCGTAATTCACAAATCTCTTTCAGAATTTCGGTTCACATGTCTCCTTAAGCTTATAGAGAACGTTTAGAATCAGTGCATGTCACCGAACACTCACCGAGTATTGGGAGGATTCATGATTATGGCTCTGAGCACTATGGGACTCAACTGCTGAGGTCATTAGTCCCCTAGAACTTAGAACTAGTTAAACCTAACTAACCTAAGGACATCACAAACATCCATGCCCGAGGCAGGATTCGAACCTGCGACCGGAGCGGTCTTGCGGTTCCAGACTGCAGCGGATTCATGATTGCAATTACGAAGACGGAGGCAGGAAAACAAGCAAGTTGATCAATGAAGAACCTGTAGTGAAGAAGTAATTATGAGTTTAATGAAAGAAAAAGCTAGATAGGCGAGGTAATTAGCCATACCAATGGATATTTAGTAGATAAAGAAAATTCTTTGCGAGACTGCAAAAGCTCAGAAATAACCACCTCAAGATGGGTAAAACACCTCTGAAAACAGTTTGGATGGGCATATCTGGAGGCCATTTAGCATGAAAATGTCTGCAGCTGGCCGTGGTCTTGCAGTGTATGTCACTATTATGATCGTGCGATTCCTGTACTCATGTCGCACAATCTGTTCAGGGTATGCTTTCTCCATTTTCAAGTGTTATAATGATGAGGTGGTCGCGCTCTGTCTACAGGAATCGCCTTGCACTCGCGAAGAGTATGGGCTACTTCTAATTGCTGTTTCAGTGGTATCGCTAAAATTCTTGAAATCACTGAAAGCAACACGCTTCGTTCAAAGAGTCACCACAGGCGCCATAAACCTTTCCTTTAGCGGCCTAGCTGCTGTACGGTCTCCTAAGACGTCTTTGTCAACGTTACGTTCAACTGCAGCCTTCGGTCCTGCCTTTATTTTGATAAAGTACGACATTTTTTTATTTAATAATATTTCATGATAAATGTTTCTGTGAACATAAGCCGAATGATAAATGAAAGTAATGCCAAGTAATTTTCTAATGTTAAATGTTTTATCTCTTTCACCACCATCCTTGTCGTGCCATGTAGATATTCCTCATTAATCTTGAATGGAAAAAAAGTAAGTAGGGACTCGATTCTGGTCATTGATATACAGGAAGTCTTACTAATAATTATCTTACACTGTTTGGAGGCACTATACAGAAGGCATGCAGGGTTCAACTACAAGACTATGTCCACAGCTTCATTTACAACTACACGACTACTCTGCAATTCACAGTTAACTGCCTGGCAGAGAGTTCATCGAACGACCTTCAAGCTATTTCTCTACTGTATCACTCTCAAATAGCGTGAGTAGAAAAACAAACGCTTACATCTTTTGGTGCGAGCTCTGATTTTTATTATTTTATTATTATGATTATTTCTCCAAATGTAGGAGGGCGCTAACAGAATAGCTTCACACCCTGAGGAGAAAGTTGGTGATAGAAAATTCATGAGAAAGTCCTGCCGCAGCGAAAAACGCCTTTGTTTTAATGAATGCCATCTCAATTCGTGTATCATATTAGTGGCACTCTCTCCCCTATTTCGCGACAGTACAAAACGAGCTACGCTTCTTTGAAATGTTTGATGTGCTCCATCAATCCCATCTGCTGCGTATCCCACACCGCACAGCAGTACTCCAGAAGAGGATGGACAAGCGTAGTGTAAGCATTCTCTTTAGTAAACCTGTTACAATTTCTACGTGTTTTGCCAACATATCGCAGTCGCTGGTTCGCTGCCCCCACAACACTATCTATGTGATCTTTCGAGTTTGAGTTATTCGTAATTGTAATCTCTCAGTATTTATTTGAGTTTACAGCTTCTAGATTTGTGTAACTGAAATTTAAATTTTTTTTTATTAGTGCTCATGTGCATGACTCCACACTTTTCATTATTTAGAGTCAACTGCCACTTCTTGCACCATACAGGTATCTAATCTAAATCATTTTAGAGTTAGTTTTGATCACCTGATCATGTCGCTTGTGAGGAACTGTGTCAATAAAATTCTGGAAGTCTAAATATATGGAATCAATTTTATCAACTTTATGCCCCTTGTCGATAACGCTCATTACTTCATAGAATAAAGAGCTAGTTGTGTTCCGCAACAACGATATTTTCTGAATCACTGTTGGCTGTTTGTTAATAAATATTTCTCTTCGAGGCGATTCATAATCTTCGAGTACAGTAGACGTTCCAAAATCTTACTGCAAATCGAGGCTATTGACATGGATCTGTAATTCACCGGATTACTCCTATTTCCACTATTTGGTACGGTTGTGGCTTGTGCAACTTCCCAGTCTCCGCGTACGGATCATTCTACAAGCGGGCGGTTGTATGTGACTGCTAAGTGTGTGATGTCCTTAGGATAGTTAGGTTTAAGTAGTTCTAAGTTCTAGGGGACTGATGGCCGTAGATGTTAAGTCCCATAGTGCTCAGAGCCATTTGAACCATTTTTGCTAAGTGTGGAGCTGCTGTATCAGCACAGTCTGAAAGGAACCTGACTAGTACACTATGTCGACTGGAGGCTTTTCCTTTAGTAAGTGTTTCAAGCTGATTCACATCACTAGGGATATCTGCTTATAAGTTACTCATATTGCCCGCTGCCCTTGCTTTGAATTGTTGAATATGTTCTTCGTCTTCTTTTGTGAAGGAATTTCAGAGAAACGTGTTTAGTAACGCCGCTTTTGTGGCGCAGTCGTCTATAGCATCAACATTGTTATCGTTCAGGGAAAGTATTGATTGCATCTTGCCAGTGATGCACGTTACATATGACCGGAATCTGAGTTTACTGCCAGATTTCGAGATAGATTTTCGTTGTGGAAACTATTAAAAGCACCTCGTATTGAAGTCCACGCTTTATTTCGAACTTGCCCAAATTTCGCTTTCTTGGGGATTTTGCTTTAGATTTGTCATGCTTTTCTCGTTGTTTATGTTCTGACCTGTTCTATGTAACAAACGGGATCAATATCAACTCTCATCAATATATTTGGTACATATCTCTCAACTGCCGACGATACTATTTCTTTGAATCTAAACCACATCTGGTCTACGCTTATGCAGTCAGACTGCACGGAGTGGAGACTGTCTGTAAAGAAAGTGTCAAGCGAATTTTTATCTCCTTTTCCAAATACATGCATTTTGCTTTTAATTTTATTGGGTTTAGATGTTACGGTATTCAGTCTCACTACAACAACCTTGTGGTCACTAGTCCCTGTATCTATTATGATGCTCCTTATTTGGTCGGAACTATTTGTCGATAAGAGGTAAAGTACGTTTTCGCGACCATTTACACTTCGAGTGGGCTCCTGAACAAGTTGTTCAAAATAATTTTCTGAGAAGGCATTCAGTGCGATTTAGGACGACGTTTTATGTCTGCCACCGACTTTAAACATGTATTTTCGCCAACGTGTCGAGGGTAGGTTGAAGTTACCACGAACGATAATGGTATGAGAGAAAGACCTATTTGAAATGGCACTGAATTTGTTTTTGAAGTGTCCAGCAACTGAAGCATCTGAATTGGTGAGGAGGGGGCGGGAGGCGGGTGGTGCGTATAAAAGGAATCACTTGTTAATTTGCTCTGGTTGTCAAGACAGCCTCTACCCATACTACAGAGGTTGAATTAACTTCAATTTCATTACAAGGTAAACTATCTCTGACAGCAATAATCCTTCCGCCACGAACTGTATTTAATCTATTCTTTCTGGACATGGTTAGGTCCTCTGCGAAAATTTCGGCTGAACTTATTTCCAACTTTAGCCAGCTTTCCATACCGATAGCGGTTTGGGATTCAGTGTTTTCTTTTTCTGTTAGATCTTGGAGCTCTGGTTCTTTTCCAACAGCTACGGCACTTAACAGCTACAATATTTATTGTTCCTATGTCTACCCCTTCTTGTGTACTTCCAGCACCCTTTGAAAGTGAAGCCCTTTCTGCACATTCCCGAGACCGTCTAACGTAAAAAGCAGCCCACACTCCTCTACACAGCCCCCGCTATCCGTGTAGCTGCTTTCTGCATATAGAGAACCCTTGATCCATTTAGCGGAACCTGGAAACCCCCTACCATATGGCGAAAGTCGAAGAATCAGCAACCTACACGGTCGCAGAGTCGTCTGAGCTTCTGATTTAGATCCTACACTCGACTCTGCACCAAAGGACCAAACTCTGTTACGTCGACGATACTACAGATGGTGAGTTGCACCTTCATCTCGCAAGCGAGACTGGTACTCTTTATAAAATCTGCTGGTCACCCGAAACCAGAGAGAATCGCTTTCGATCTAAAGCGACAGACGCCGTTTGTACCAAGATGAGCCACGACCTGCAGTTGACTTCACCTTGTTTCTTCGTGGCACACGAAAGCATCTGTTACATGTGTGGAATGACTTCTTCTACGCCGCGCGGGATTAGCTGAGCGGTCTAGGGCGCTGCAGTCATAGACTGTGCGGCTGGTCCCGGCGGATGTTCGAGTCCTCCCTCGAGCATGGGTGTGTGTGTTTCTCCTTAGGATAATTTAGGTTAAGTAGTGTGTAAGCTTAGGGACTGATGACCTTAGCAGTTAAGTCCCTTAAGATTTCACACACATTTTTTGAACTTCTTTTATTACACACACGTTGGGTTCTTTCCCCTCCTTCGCAGCCGTGCCCTTAAGGAGCCCCAATATTGACCAAACTTTGGAGCTCCCAACTACCAGTAATTCCACCCTCTGTGAATGTCCAGACCTGGTAGGCCGGAGGATTCTTCTGGAAATGCTCGAGCGACTTCATCTGGCTCAGGGACTTCATCAGCCACAGAGAGAGCCAGAAAGTTGTTGATAGACGAACCAGTGAGACTTTCCCATCGGGTCCCTGGAAAGTCTTTCACTGCCTTGGAACGACATCCCAATCGAACCTGGGCAAATGATCAACCTCATTGTGGGCATTACCTAGGTTGGTCACGATAGCACATGGATCGTGCTGGGTATACCTCGGATAGCCCCATCTGGCCTACCACAGTGATACCTATTGGCAACAGCATGGAGCTGCGTGACCAAAGCCAACGCCACCTGGAGTTGTGAGCGAAGGGTCATCAACTGGGCTCGCATTTGAACACAGCACTCACAGTCCTTATCCATAACAAAGGCTGACTGATAAATACACAGACATGTACAAAATACAATAGTTGAGGCTAAAGAACACTGACGAAATTGAAAGTAAGTCGCTTCTCACGAGAAGCTGTGTCAACTCACAGTACTCATAAATATGATTCACAAACAAACGGTGTACTCGTCTTTATATGCAGCGTGATCGCAGGTTTTCTATCACTGATGGTCTAGTCTACACTGACCTGATCTAACCAAAACAAATAACCATTAACCTGCTCGATTCGAGGGTCGATTCAAGCATCAATCCAAGCAGGGCTACGTCCTACTGGTGAATAGGTTTGTTGTCAGCCGAATCCCCGTTTCGTGCGCTTCGACCGATCTTAATGTGGAATGAATCAACAATAGTAAAGCAGTTCATAATGCCTTTGAGTATGTCTACTGACTATAGTCAAGCAAGACCCTTCAGACTGCAATATCCTGGAAGCCACGCAAAGCATCAGATGGAACTGTCTTCCCACAATCTTTCGAGTTGTACTGCTAAAATTTTATTTCGACAGTGACTTTCGTGCTTGTTGTTTTCAGTCCGATGACTGGTATGATGCAAGTCTCAACGCAAGTGTATCTTATGTAGCCATCTTCACCTCCGAATAACTCTTGCAACCTGTACCTTTTTGTGTATATCTGTTGGCATCCCTCTATGCCTTTTACATACATAGGCTAAAATTCCATTACCAAATGGCATCTTGATGCCTCAGGATGTGTCCTATCAACTGATCCCTTCTTTTAGTCAGATTGTGCATTATATATCTTTTCTCCCCTGTTCGATGTTCTGTCTCCCCTATAGTCACGCATTCTACCCGTCTAATCTCAGCATTCTAGTGGAGCATCACATTTCTAAAGCTTCTATTCTCTTTTCGTCTCAACTGCTTTTCGTCCATGTTTCAATTCTACACGGACACACACTCTAGACTAATACCTTAATAAGAGCCTTACCGACGCTTAAATTTACATTTGTCAACGGCTTTGCCACAGTGGTAACACCAGTTCTTGTTAGGTCACCGAAATCAAGCGCTGTCGGGCTTGAATAGCACTTGGATGGATGACCATTAGGGTCTACCGAGTGCTGCTGGCAAGTGGGTGCACTCATCCATTGCGAGGCCGACTGAGAAGTAACGGCTCCAGCCACGAAAACTCAGAACGACGTGGAGAGCGGTGTGCTGACCACGTCCGCATCCAGCAACGCCTGGCGTCAGAAGATGACACGGCGGTCGGTCGGTGCCGTTGGGCCTTCTGAGACCTGTCCGGACGAAGGGACTCAAATTTATATTAGATGCTAAGAGACTCCTCTTTTTCTGAAATACTTTCCTTGCTGTAGGCAGTCTGCATATGATTTCATCTCTATCTTGACCATTACTTTTCTTTGCGCCTACAGGAAAACTACTACTTTCGGTGTCTCATTTCTTAAACAAATTCCCTAAAAATCACCTGATTTAATTTTACTAAATTCGATTACTTTGTTTCTCTTTTGTTATTGTTCATCTCATAACCTGTTTTGAATACTGTTATAGAAGAGGAATTGTAATGGAGTCCTGAATTCGAGATTAGAAAAAAGATGAGGAGGAAAAATGATACGAAAACTTGTCCTGGGGAAGCTATCTTGTGGAATTTTGCACAAAACATAACTAAATCTTTTCTAATGGAGACTTTGAGAAAGAGGACGGTATTACGTAAATAACATAATGATAAGAAAGAGATCTCCAAACTAAATTTTAAGCTACGAAATATATTTGTGGGCAGAGGTGCAGCTTCGCCAAGTAAATGTTAGTCGTGAACTGATAGGAAGTCAGAAATCATAGAAAAGTGAGTAATTCAGGAGATAACATCTGGATATATTGAAAGAACGTCACGAGGTTGTTCAGAGTATCCAAAGTAGCATTAGGCAGTTCGGTGACTGAAAAATCGGAAAAAAGTATAATAGGAGACGAACAGATATCCTTGAGATATGATATAGTGAAGGCAACAGGCGCTCAAAGAGGCAATAAGACAAGGCCCAGTAAGAAGACGATAGGTGATATTGATCCTATGACTTACTTTAAGACCGAGCGAGGTGGCGCAGTGGTTAGCACAGTGGACTCGCATTCAGGAGGACGACGGTTCAATCCCATCTCCAGCCATCCTGATTTAGGTTTCCCGTGATTTCCCTAAATCGTTTCAGCCAAATGCCGGGATGGTTCCTTTGAAAGGGCACGGCCGATTTCCTTCCCAATCCTTCCCTAACCCGAGCTTGCGCTCCGTCTCTAATGATCTCGTTGTCGACGGGACGTTAAACACTAACAACCACCACTTACTTTAAGAGATAAGTTGCAGAAAGGCAACACTATGTTTACAACGTTTCCTGATCTAGAAATTTTTTTGATAATGCTGGCTAGGGGAAACACTTCAAAATTTGGACGGTAGTAGGTATGAAATTAACGTACTTGTACGGAACGAAGACAGGTGTTATCAGAGTCGAAGATATGAAACGGAAGCAGCAGTTGAGAAAGAGTAAGACCTGGTTGTAGCGTATCTCCGAAACTAGCTGTAAAGGAAAAAAAAAGTAGTTTTTGACACGAATTTAAGTTCAGGGAGGAGAAATAAGGACTTTGAGATTTACCAATAACATTGTAATTGTGACAGGGACAACAAAGTACTTGGAAGGAGAGTTGAATTAAATAGATAGTTCCTGATTTGATGCGTTGGAGGGATAGATTCACTCTAACCGGGACAGAACCGATATCCATACTCTTCCACTCTGTAGTCATCAAGAAGGACTACGCTATTCTAAAGTACGTGGTAGCAGTTCATTAGGGATAACATAATCTATTCTCACAGTTGCTTCTCACCTGCTTTTGCATGTTGTGTAATAGCTTAGTGGCCGTGTTAGACCAATGGGATTTTACTACACTAATTGAAACATTACAAATGCGGTAGTCTGTCTTCCATGTTTCGGCTTTATGTAGTTTTATATACGAGTTGTAATGCTCACATTGTCGCTACAGTAGTTTCGACAATTTCACGAACGTGCTTGATGTGTTGAGAAATGTCGCCATATCTCTTTGTGAATCATCCCCAGATCCGCGTGCTGGTGTCCATGCACTGTGTCTGCTGATGAAAAATTTTGAGTTTATGTGTCTGTTTTGTTCTTGTACTTACTGCAGAGCACTATACTAGACGGACATTGGAGTTGTAATTAGCGTTGGACTGTTACAGTGATTTTATTTAATGAATACCTCTTTCTATGCTGATAAAGTGTAACGTAAATAATTAATGGAAATACTTAGCGTGCTAGGGAGCGAACCTTCGATTTAACGTCCATCAAACAAAGCGGCGTGGTAGCTACGGTAATAAACTTGAATACCGGAACAGCGAGGTTCAAATACCCAGCTTTCTGCAGTTTCTGTAAATCATTGCAGGTGAAAGCGATGTTACTCGTACAGGTCGGTCGTTTTCGTGTCCAACTACCTTTTAAGGCGGCCGGTCGAAGAACATGTCGCAACGTACCCAATTACAGTCACGCGCGACATTTGATTTCATCAGCACGGCAGCGTATAATTAGCGAAATACTAGAAGAAAATCACTTCTATTGTTCCGTACTGCATGGAGGAAACTTTGTAAAGTATTCACTTGTAATTGTTAGAGAGAGCGCTAAACGTGAGTTGCTAGTTGATCGTTAACACACGAAGTCTCACAACGGTGTTAAACTGGAGGTATCGCATAGTGTACTCAAACGTTACGACTGCCCTTTAATTGACCTGCACTTAGCAAAAACAGGGTGGAAAGTCAATGCGCTTACAATTACTTGTCTGGCAACCTGTTTCTACCCACTCTTTTCCAAACAAGACTCTGAAGAGAAATGTCGTGTGTATCATTCAATGTTAGAGACTCGGAAGCATTTCTCGTTCCGTATTTTTCCTATGACACGTATGTAATATTTATGATGTCTCTACGAGAAATTTATAATAACAATTTGCTTTGCAAATTAATTTTAAATATTTTGTTTCGCCGTTTTGTAGAATTAGTTGCCCATCTTTACATAAGGGCTCACGTTGCATTTAAACTCTAAGAGATTCAAATTGTGTCAAAAATCTGTTAAGTGCACAGTTTCCTTTTCAGAGCAGTTACCAGCCTGTTCAAGAGATACATATTCAAGAGATAAATACCTAGTAGCTTACTTGTACTCATATTCCAGTCAAATATAAAATACCTACTGCAACGTTAAAGGAATTTTCGATTCTAATTCTAGTAAAAGCACTTACGAATGTCAACAGAAAGGAAAAAATATGGAGCGTCTATTTCGCAATCTACTGTCCGGAGTGACATGTAATTCTTCAGTTCTGATTGGTGTCTGTAGTCTACATCTATATCCACATGATTACACGGCAAATCACAATTAATTACGTGTCAGAGGATTCATGGAACCACCCTTAAACTATTTCTCTACTGTTCCACTCTAGAACATCGCTTATGCAAATACTACTGAATATCTATTCAAGATGAAAACCGTTCTCTCCTGCTTGTTTCTCCTTGAAGAAAAACAGAACTCCAGTAAGCTGTTGTAGAGAAACCGATGTACTTACTGTTGTGTCTGTATAGCCTTTCCAAGTAAATTGCGTGTGAGAGGATATAGGTGCAGCATGTGTAAAGAAAATATTTACAGGCATTCGTGGCACAAGCCGCTCACAAAACAGTTAAATGCACTCTTGTGTCGTTTGAAGAGAATATTTCTGAAAGGACTTACTTCCACCTCAGAGTAGTATTCAGTGTGTAGTACCGAAGTATTGGCTAGATTGTTTTGTCGCACTACTTGCGTCGTTTATCCTGTTTAAGCGGTATCGAAAACTCGGTATCATTTCCAGAGTGACTTACCTGCTTCTGATGTTCATCGTGTAACCACCATATCTCCGAGCATCCATAAAGAAATTCATTTGTGACTCATGTGTTCGGTATGTTGTCTAGCTATGATATGACTGCGTAGTCGGTATCGACGTGTTGAGTTTTCGTAAGATTTTCTTCGTCAATGTGTAATATGGCCAGGTTTCAAGGAGAGATACAGAAAACATACCACATAGGGGATACGGTAATCCATTAGAATAACAGAAGAAAGAAGTGTGGCTTTGTGCTAATGACAGTCATCAGCGTGTGCTGGCGTGTAACAATTATGGCAGCCACCAGGCTGCGAAATTACAGCGGGGAGGTTACTAACGTTTTCTGTATTGTTTTACGATCACGCTCATCCACATCAAGAAATTAGTTTTATTGTTAGTACCACTGTGTTACACAAAACTGCAAGAACTACAGAAGATCATAGTCAGCGGCTATAGTTCTCAGTGGGATATTTTAAGCCAACACGCGGTGAGCATAATGTATAAGTATGTTATGGTGCCATTTAGTAACATGAATAGGTAAATTAGGTATAAATGATCAACGTTATTCCAAGCCAGTTAAGGCCTTTTTATTCTGTTCCTATGAACCTATGAAATAATGTTTAATTTACTCTTTGTATGAAGAATATTGAGTCTCTCCGATAATTTTATCTGAATATAAATACTTTGCCCTCAAATCCTACAATGTAAGCAGTGCTTGAGATTATATAAATGGAGTGTCTGAACTTTTACAACAAATGGATAAAGATTATGCATGCTTTTAATGGGGAAATAAAAATAAATCCTATGGTTTGACTCCAGATTGACCCAACTGCAAAATACAAAGTGTATACTACGTCCTCCTTATTATATACACATTCGCAGCATAAAAGTATGAACCCTGAATCGTAATGTAAGTTACAGCAAGAGCATTAAGCAGATTTTTTATTTGTATTGCCTGAGAATGCACATTCCTCGGAGTTACGTCAGTTTAGAAATGCGCTCTTTATTTCATGCACTGTTTTTGACGATCAACAATCCCCAATCCCAATACAGATAGATACGATTTGTCATAGGCACCTCTGTAAACATGCTAATGAGCTGCTGCTGCTGCAGCGTCGTTTTCTCACTTATCCATTAAAGTCATCGGTTGAATTCACGGGGTAGTAACCATCCTGTTACTACGCTTGAAAAAGAATCCCTTTTATTTGTATATGCTTTTGGCTGTTGCGATGAACACAAATCCACTGAGCCATTGCAGATGCGAATGAAATTTTCACGTAACACTGCAGTGTTATATGACGCTAAACAGTAAGAAATTGTATAAATTTCGATGCCGCCTCATGTCAGAGACGTGTAATTTAATATTAATCAACCAAAGAAAGCATCTGTAAGGGCTTCACGGGGAGGGAGAGATGACAAGGGTACATATGCCTCTCCCCTAGGAAAAAATTATCTACACAAATCGTATTCGAACACTGCCACACCCAGACACACCTATCAAACCAATATTAGTGTGAAGAAAAGTACAACGTGTAATGAATACTGACAAGGGAAACTCCCCGTTGCAGCCCCTTCATATTTAATGGTAGAGAGCCCGTGAAAAACTGAACACAGATCAAACATGAAAACAAGAAGAAGGGGTACTGGACTGTAAAAAAAAGCAGCAAAATAGAAACAATGAACGGTCCAAGAAGAAGAAGTGCAATACAGAGTTGCTAGGCAGAGAAGTTGTGTCTTAGGTCAGTGGTTTGCCGGCACGGTAGCTCAGTGTGCTCTGTCAGAGAGCTGCCTAATTTCTGTAATGAACAACTGAATGAAAGGATGAACAGAGAACTTCAGCGGATGCCATGTGACGTCCGCTGTGACCAAATACAACGAACAATTAAAAAAAAAGCGAAAAAAGTGGTATTGGTCTGCCATGCCGTGTTCAAGCCTTGCTCGTACCAGTTTATTTTTATCGCTGTTCGCTTTATTCAGATTTGTTCTGTGCAGTGGTGTAACGTCCATTTGCAGCAGCGAGGTTTAAGGGAGGGACATATATCGACAGTTGTTTCTGCACAATTGCTCAATTAGCAGCCGAAAGGAATTGGCTTTCGAATGGGAACCGCAAACATGACAAGGCGACAAGTCAAGCGAATCCTCCATCGAAAAACACGTCTTGTGTGTCAAACACGGCATTAGTAACAGTACGTGTGTCATATGATAGAAATGTGTTGTCAACGCTCCTAGTTTGTACGACTCGTAAGTCAGTGAGGTATGCCTCCTTCACCGACATAGGCGTCCGTCTGAATGTGAATCTGATCCCTTCCATGGAAATGATGAAAACATAATAGTTTGTCGCATAAGCTGCAACAAACGAACGCAATAGTTTCACAATCACACAGTTTCTCTAAGCTCTGTCAAAACATATGTTTTTAATGTTTTTGAACTTGTGTTCCGATTTGGAAGCTTTCACTCTTGAATGTCTTTGTTGTAACATAGTTCACATCCGTTTATTTGTTGTTCTCATTTCTGTGCGACGTCTGTGTAGTATTATGTGGACACTATATCGTGGCAGATTTAGGCGGGGAGTGTTTTGAACTACGGCTGCGTAAGATACCGGTAGAGGGCGGGGCTGAGCTACCACTGCCCACCGCAACAAACTTCCTTAATTACAATACTGGATGATAATTTCTTTTAGCCTAATAGATTTTTTCCTGTCATAAAGCGACTACATTAATTTTATTTCACGTTTATTAAAATTCATAAGAAAAAACCATTCTGTTATTCTTTACTATGCAAGAAATACAGTTACACAAAAAGCAGATCTACATACAAAACGATAACTTCATGCTGTTGACTTATAGAATCGACATAAAGAGATGCCCTAAAGTTCTGTTGCTCTGTTGGTCTGTCAGGCAGTAGACAAAACAGAAACTTTTGAAAGTGTTCATGTTGTTGTCGTCCTCTATACGTAGACTGGGTTGATGCAGACCTCCATGCTACTCTATGTTGAGCAAGCTTCTTCATCTCCAAATAAATACTGCAACCTACATCCTTCTGAATCTGCTTTCTGTTTTCATTTCCTAGTCTTCCTCTACGATTTTCGCCCGCCATACTTCACTCAAATATTACATTGATGATCTCTTGATTTCCCAGAATGTGTCCTATCAGTCGATCCCTTCTTTTCGTCAAGTCGTGCGAAAAATTTCTTTCCTCCCCATGTCTATTCAGTATCTCATCATTAGTCACACGACCTACTCATCTAATCTTCAGTATTCTTCTATAGCACACATTTCAAATGCTTATTCTCTCCTTCTCCAAACTGTTTATCGTCCATATTTGACATCCATAGATGGCTACACTCTATACAGATACCTTCACAAAAGACTTCCTAATACTTAAAGATACAGTTTCATCTACTACTATAAGAGTCTCGTTTCCTAACCTAATTCCTTCAGCATCTCCTGTTTAATTCGACTGCATTGTATTATCCTTGTTTTGCTTTCAAGAGGCTGTCCTTCTATTCAACTGCCCTTCCAATTCCTTTGCTGTCTCTGACAGATTTGTAATGCCAATGTATGGTTCGAATAATATCGGTGATCCGCTAAAACCCTGTCTCACTGCCTTCTCAACCACTAAATCCCTTTCACAACCCTCGACTCTCTTAACTACCACCTGGTTTCTGTACAAACTGTAAAAGCATTTCACTATCTGTATTTTACATCTATTACCTTCAGAATTTCACGAAATTATTCCAGGTAACATTGTCAAAAACTTTCTCTGTGTCTACAAATGCTATAAACGTAGGTTTACCTTTCCTTACCCTAACTTCTACGATAAATCGTAGGGTCAGTATTGCTTGGCATGTTCGTACATTTTTCCAAAATCTTCACTGAGGTTGGCTCCTACAAGTTTTTAATGTATTTTTAAGGATTTGATATCAGTATTTTGCTACCTTGGCTTATTAAATCGATTGTTTGGAAGTGTTCACATTTATCAGCAGCTGATTTCCTTAGAATTGGAATTATTCCATTCTTCTTCACGTCTGATGTTATTTCGTCTGTCTTATGCATGTTGCACACCAGATGCAACAATTTTGTCATGGCTGGCTCTCCGAAGGCTATCAGTAGTGACGGAATGTCGTCTGTTCCAGGGAGATTGTTGCGACTTGTTTTTCATTGCTGTGTCAAATTATTTTCGAAGTATCATATATCCCATTTCATCTTCATCTTCATCTACGTCCTCCATCATTTCTATAATATTATCTTCAAGTTCATCTCCCTTGTATAGACCCTCGATATGCTAATTCCACCTTTCAGCTTTCCTTTCTTTGCCTAGTTTTCTTTGCCTAGTTTTCAGTCTGAGCACTTGATATTTATACAGCTTCTTCTCTTCGTTCAGAGGACTTCCCTCTAGGCGGTATCTTATATTTCTTGTAGTGATACGTGCTTCTAAATCTCAGTCCTTACATTTCTCCTCTAGCCATTCCTGCTGAATCATTTTACATTTCCTGTCAGTCTCATTTTTTACAGTTTTGTGTTACCCCTCGTCTGCTTAATTTGCTTTATTTTTATACATTCTCCTTTCATCATTAAAATTCACTTTTTCATGTAATATCTAGGATTGCTACCAGACCTTGTATTTTACCTATTTGTTCCACTGCTGCCTTAAGTACTTCATCTCTCAAAGCGACAAATTCATCTTCTGCTGTATTTATTTCCAAGTAAAATTTCTTAAACCAAGTAATTATTATGTGCAAGTTTTCCACAGCTGATAGTTATGTATTCTCCTTCACTCATGGCCGCCTCTAATTATACTTAAAAGTTCCTATTATATTTTCACTGTGCTCCGTGTTGGCATGGCAACAGTTACGTTCGTGATGTGATGTTGATGTCAGTTCCACTCCAATGGTCACAGGGTGCACTTCTATCTCAACGGCTCTCGGTTATGAATTTTCGTACGAAAGAAAAACAAACGAAACAAATTTCTGTTCGATTCTCAATTTTTTCCTATTTTGAACAAATTCCAGCTTCTTCTGTATTATTTAATGGAGAACATTTTAATACCCACAGTTGGAACTTGCATCGATTCGTAGTACAGGCAAAGAAAAATTAACGTTCCTTGAGCTAAAAGAAAAGCCTGTTGGATGTCTAGACAGAGTGTTCCTTGACAAGAGGATTGCACGTTCTGATAGTTGTACAATTTTACGTTTCTGATCGTTTACAGCGGATTTTCACCTTTTGCATCAGTTTGTATCATTATATAGAGCCGGCCGCGGTGACCGAGCGGTTCTAGGCGCCCAGTCCGGAACCGAGCGACTGCTACGGTCGCAGGTTCGAATCCTGCCTCGGGCATGAATGTGTGTGATGTCCTTAGGTTAGTTAGGTTTAAGTAGTTCTAAGTTCTAGGGGACTGATGACCACAGATGTTAAGTCCCATAGTGCTCAGAGCCATTTGAACCTTATATAGATCTGACTTAAGTCTGAGTTCGCTTTTAATATTGTCTGCCAGGTCAGTAATATACAACATGATCAGGAATGTTCCCACACATGTCATAGAACCGACATCTGTATCTATCGATTGCCCTCCATCCTCGTTTTCAAGAAAACCTATGTCCAATCACAAATTTACTTAGACACCAGATATGACCGTATTTTTGTTAGTGAGCGGTAGTGTGGTACTGACTCAAACACTTTTGAGAATCCTAGAAATGGTGGATCTAGCTGATTAATTCGTAAATAGTTTCCGGAAAGTCCTATGAGAAAAGAACGATTTCGTTTTTTCGCATGACAAGTGTTTTTGAAATCCTTAATAGATGACACTGAAATGGTCATTCTCTTTGAAATATACATATATGTGCTAAAAATTATGTCCTAACATTCAACAATAGGTGGATGTAAGCAACAGGTGAATGGTAGATTTCTGGATGTCTTTCGCCACTCTTCTTGTAGGCGATATCACTACCACTTTCTTTCAAGTGACGTAAATATATAAGTTACAAATGGATACAATCTATTTTATTACATTGTCATTGATTTATCTAACATTCATAATACTGCAATTATTATATATCCTTCCGACATACAAGACATGTGGCCATATTCCTGATACGAAGATAACTAGACCAACTTCAAGACAATCAGCTAAATAAAAAGTTATTTTTAGTAAAATAAACAAGCCCTTCAATGACACCTCCTTCAGAATAATGACAGAAGTACATTTAGCGGACACATGTTTGTGTAGACTTTTCTCATACGGTAACAACTTACGACGCAGCTATTCAACTACACAAGTGCAGGCGGTGGCAAGTGACGGAAAACAAGCATGGATTATGAAAAGATGGTAATCAAATCGACCTTGCCGACTCAAAGTAACCACCCTATCATTTGCCTGAAGCGGTTGAGGAAAATCTCGGAACACCTAAGTTTAGATGCCCCGACGGGGATTTAAACCGTCTTTCTCTCGAATGTGAGTCTAGTGCCACTGGAATCAGAGCTCCACTCAATACCAATGCAGCCCCACTGTCGTCAAGGTGACGCGCATGTTCTGAGTATTACAATACGGCGAAATGGCAAATATGTACCCAGAAGTGGTTGTGGAACATGAGCGCAACAATAAGATTCAGGTGTTTCCGTCCAAATACTGGCAGCGAAAATTTCTTCCACCACCAGGATTCGAATAGGCTTACAGCTCCACTGCACGACGTGCGTGATCGACCATTTTCTTATTTGGGTCTCCTGCTTACTTTTTCTTAGTTGTGTGAAAAGAAGACGACGTTCTTTCTAAAATAAAATATTTATGGTAAATGTAAATAAGTGGACTTTTTCAGCATCACTTTTTTCTACACAAATAAAGTGACAATAACAAACATAAACTCTTGGTCCAGTACGAAAGTAACCGATCAAGTCCCTCTTCATGGGTACATTCCTCACCGATCCCCTTGTACACTATTGGCCATTAAAACTGCTACTACAAGAAGAAATGCAGATGATAAACGGTTATTCATTGAACAAATATATTATACTAGAACTGACATGTGATTACATTTTCACGCAATTTGGGTGCATAGATCCTGAGAAATCAGTACCCAGATCAACCACCTCTGGCCGTAATAACGGCCTTGATACGCCAGAGCATTGAGTCAAACACAGCTTGGATGGCGTATGCAGGTACAGCTGCTCAAGCAGTTTCAACACGATACCACAGTTCATCAAGAGTAGTGACTGGTGTATTGTGACGAACCAGTTGCTCGGCCACCATTGACCAGACGTTTTCAATTGGTGAGAGATCTGGAGAATGTGCTGGCCATGGCAGCAGTCAAACATTTTCTGTATCCATAAAGGCCCGTACAGGACCTGCAACATGCGGTAGTGCATTATCCTGCTGAAATGTAGGGTTCCGCAGGGATCGAATGAAGGGTAGAGCCACGGGTCGTAACACATGTGAAATGTAACGTCCAATGTTCAAAGTGTCGTCAATGCGAACAAGAGGTGACCGAGCCGTGTAACCAATGGCAGCCCATACCATCACGGCGGGTGATACGCCAGTATGGCGATGACAACATCGCAGGCGATCCTGTCTGTGATGCAGCGTCAAGGGTAACCGCACTCATAGTCTACGAGCTGATAGTCCATGCTGCTGCAAACGTCATCGAACTGTTCGTGCAGATGGTTGTTGTCTTACAATTGTCCCCATCTGTTGACTCAGGGATCGAGACGTGGCTGCACGATCCGTTACAGCCATGCAAATAAGATTCCTGTCATCTCGACTGCTAGTGATACGAGGCCGTTGGGATCCAGCACGGAGTTCCGTATTACCCTCCTGAAACCACCGATTTCATATTCTGCTAACAGTCGTTGGATCTCGACCAACGCGAGCAGCAATGTCGTGATACGATAAACCGCAGTCGCGATAGGCTACAATCCGATCCCTATCAAAGTCGGAAACGTGATGGTACGCATTTCTCCTCCTTACACGAGGCATCACAACAACGTTTCACCAGGAAACGTCGGACAACTGCTGTTTGTGTATGAGAAATCAGTTGGGAACTTTCCTCATGTCAGCACGTTGTAGGTGTCGCCACCGGCGCCAACTTTGTGTGAATGTTCTGAAAAGCTAATCATTTGCATATCACAGCATCTTCTTCCTGTCGGTTAAAATTCGCGTCTGTAGCACGTCATCTTCGTGGTGTAGCAATTTTAATGGCCAGTAGTGTATTTCGAGTTGGTGTCAGGTACGTCTTCACGTATGTTGAATCCGCTCCACTGTTCTAGTCTTTTCTTGTTCTAAATAATTATATGCGATAGATACATTCTCCTACCCGGTAGAAGCCAACTGGGTGGGGGATCCAGTAAGACACTCCATAAAAAATTAGTCTAATATGTTCAATATCTCGAATGTTGCGTAATCAGAGAGTGACGTTCTTGTAGTAAAGACCAAAATTCTAGCATATTATTATTGCCCTCTCGGAAAATATGAAGTACAGTCAGACCCTGAAACCGAGTCACTACGTTGGTTTTCGTTCGGGGTAAATATGTCATATCTGGGGGAAGTAGTATCCGAGGTTGTATTGCTTGCGGCACCACCCGAAGGAGAAAGGGGATAATTTTTTGGACCAAACACCATACTGCCGCCGAAGGCTAACATTCGTCTATGTCTATAGCATTGCACCCTGGACACAGTGGAGAAAATGGTACGGCTGTTGGCACTTCCGCCTCGGTGAGTGGTATCATTATCCGTGGTCAACACGTCTGATGCCGGCTTCTGGTGGCCGAGCGGTTCTAGGCGCTTGTCTGGAACCCCTCGACCGCTACGGTCGCAGGTCCGAATCCTGCCTTGGGCATGGATGTGTGTTATGTCCTTAGGTCAGTTAGGTTTAAGTAGTTCTAAGTTCTATGGGACTGATGACCTTAGAAGTTAAATCCCATAGTGCTCCGAGCCATTTTAACCAACACGTGTGATGGTCGGCTTGCCACGGAGACTCCGCCGCCTTCTGTCTTCCCGTCGGACTCAGACTGCGCTGTGCGGGCTGGTGACGTAGTGGCGTATGCAGCCTCAGAACAAGCCCGCTGCCCCGTCCAGAGGTGAGGTAACGAGTTCGCGAGAGTCGGGTCAAAGCAACTACGAGGGAGAAACCAATTTACCGCCGGCGGCGCCCCGCCGCTACAAGCCGTCGAAACAATTTACCCCTCCATTTGCGTCACATAATAGCCCAAAGGGGTGATAACCTGGGGGAGGGAGGGCGCGTTTCAGAACTAAATCAGCCCGAGCGCCCGTAATGAGGGAAAGTTGGGCGCCGCCGTTCACGCCGGCGCTGGCCGCTCTCTTACTCGATGGGGTTTGTTTACGCCGAGTTATGAGTCACGCCTCGTCCATATATCGTCGGTTCGTCGACATGGCTTGTAATTGGAAATTATGGCGGCCATCCTTCTTGGTGGCGGCGGTGGAGGAGGAGACGCGCCGGGTGCCGGCGAAACCCCCGCTGCGACCGCCGCCGCCCTAATGGCCGCTGCCCGTGCGCTATGCGGGCCGGCGGCCCACCTGGGGACGCGTCCTCCGTCCTCCGCCGGTCCCCAGCAGCTACCGCGCACTGGTCCAGTCTCCAGCCCGCTCGGATTCCTGGTAGGAAGTCAAGAACTGTTCCCTCCGAAACAACTGCGCAATCAGCCGCATACAGAAGGCAAAAGAACTTCCCTCATAATACAGGGTGTTGCACGCTGTATTCGACGTCGCGCGAGAACCACTTCTCCCTGTAACCAGGTCCCTATCATCTCTTGACTATCTGGCTCGTTTCTCGGACGTAGTAGCAACTGGTGTATCGGTTTTAGGATTAATATGGAATTTAGTTGCCTAACATCACGGAGAGTAGAAGAGAAAATTTTGGTGTCTAGCGTGGCATACAGTGAATATTACTGGTTTCGGGGAGTAGTGGGTTTCGAAGGGAAATGTTGACAGCTCCCTGTCACAGTGTAAAGGACACCTCAAGTTAGTAGAGATAATCTCACCAACTGCCTTCGACTCAGTTCCTTTAGGTAGAAACCTGCTTGTACTCGTAGTCATGTGACTTTGATTTTTAATAATTTTTCTATGATTCATGAAGGATGCCAGCGACAGATTTGCTAGTTGAGTGAAGAGTCTCAGTAGCGTAAAATATACAATCTAATGGTACGATATGGTATAAAGGAACAGGGCTCAAAAATGATGTAGGAATCGCGAAATCTTGCAGGCAATGTGAGACTAGCAATGTTTGTGAACGTGAACAGGTGAGGTCACCACATCTACACATAAAACATGACACAGGAGCAACATTTCCCTTTGTTTAATAGTCCATTCACATACACACTCATATATAACATCTACAGTGTGTAATGCGTATAAGTGCAGATATTTTTATGTGTAGTACCTTAATATGTCCGAAGGCCAGGGTCGCCGAGCGGCTCTACGCGCTACAGTCTGGAACCGCGCCACCGCTACGGAGGCAGGTTCGAATCCTGCCTCGGGCATGGCTGTGTGTGATGTCCTTAGGTTCGTTAGGTTTAAGTAGTACTAAGTTCTAGGGGACTGATGACCTTAGAAGTTGAGTCCCATAGTGCTCAGAGCCATTTGAACCATTTGAATCTTAATATGTCCACACATCAGTGTGTTGGTTGTTTTGTCTCTGCTTCGAACAGTCTTCCTACAAACACGTCACAAGCTTTGCGACCTGATTTTTCTGCACGATCTTAACAACACCACTAATGGGACTACGCCTGTCAGTACAGATAACAATTTTACATCTACGCATACACACTTCAAAACCTGAACTGCTGCTCAGATGAAAATAAGCATTAAGGCATGCTCTTGCCACACGTTCTTGGAGGTACTACCCAAACTAAAAACAAACAATTTGTAGTACCTACTATTATTAGTCCGTAAATGACGTAAATACATGTATTTTAGTACACTGTCCTTAGCCACCAATAAAAATCTCTTCACTTATACCCATTACACACTTTGTACGTGTAACACTACACAAAATTTTAGTTTTTTGCTAGGACAACGTCCTCAACCAAACACGACGTCCCAGAAGTCAGTCAATAAGGCTCCAATACCCCAGTGCTGATAAAGATTTTTGGGAGGTTTCCCCTGATTGCAAGTCAATGCTGGAACTGGTAATCCTCTTCCATTTATTCCCAATTAGGATCTCCCCTCTGCCTCACTGTCAGATTGTATGATAACTGGCTGAATTGAACCATCTGTCATTAGTTCTCCAGATCTCGAATAGCCTGTACCAGTCCTTGAAGTGGAAAAAGAAGAGATTTATACATACAAAAAATTATTCGTTTATTTACTCAAGCCTTCATACACTTACCTGTGAAGTACCATTCGAGAATTAAATTAAAAATAATTCCCATACGACCGTTCTGATCTTTTATCGAGGGCAAATGCTGGAACTGGAAATCTCCTTGAGATACTTTCAACTGAGATTCCCCACACACCAATAGCAGCCCGCATTGTGTTTGGTTACAAAACTCTGGACTCTTCAGTGGGTCATTGCTTCAACAACCTACTCTACCTTGCAAGATACCTCGTGTGGGAGGGAGAAAGAGGTGCGAATTTTATTTAGATTCTATAAATGAAACGCAAGGAGTCCTGTTCAACATATAAACGGTTTATTCAGTTAAACTGCATTAAACTGCATATGCAATAATTATTGAAATTTTATCAGATTCATTAAACATTCACTCACAAATTATTCAAAGAATGATAAACGAAAGTAAAAAATTTGGGTCGCTAGGTACTGTAGAACGTATCATAAAAAAACAACAAATATAACTGAATTGGCACCAACAGCTCACAACAAGTGAGAATCGTGACAAACCTGTTTTTCGCTCTAAGTTTGTAGTTTCCGCGGCCTCGGGCACACGTGCGAATGTCCGCGGCTTTCCTTGGCAGCGTGTTGATGTATGCAGCGTCTTCGCCTGTCGCTAATCCTCTGGGGGCCTGCCCTCTGTGAAGCGTGCCGACATAGGCGCGCGACCGCCGCTCGCCCTTGGGCGCACTACCTGTGTCCACCTGGTCGCCGGGCTTCCCAGCTAGGAACGCATCAGAAGAATTCCTATCATGTACAAAGTGTACCAAGTTTGCAAAGAGAAGAATCATAGCCCTTTACCGATGTTTAATGACACAATAATTCACCTCCATCACACTTCATATATTGCAATAAACTGATGAATGAGTTTAAAGGCAATTATCTCCTTTAATGAAATGAAATGAAATGGCGTGTGACGAGGGCCTCCCGTCGGGCAGACCGTTCGCCTGGTGCAAGTCTTTCGATTTGACGCCACTTCGGCGCCTTGCGCGTCGATGGGGATGAAATGATGATAATTAGGACAACACAACACCCAGTCCCTGAGCGGAGAAAATCTCCGACCCAGCCGGGAATCGAACCCGGGCCCTTAGGAGTGACAGTCTGTCCCGTTGACCACTCAGCTACTGGGGGCGGACATCTCCTTTAATTATAAACATGAAAAGTTTCGACGCTTTTCAATCTATTGGAGTAAGGAGTGTAAAGTAATAGAAATAAACAAAGGCTACCGTCCCCCCCCCCCCTCCCCCCCCCCCACACACACACACACCACAACACGAACAGCAAACGTATTTACATATTTATCATTTATCACACATACATATACACCTAAGTGTAATTTTAGTTTTTGACTTGGTATGTGAAGAACATTGTCCAGAAACAAACTGAAGTAGCTATAGTTCCGAACAAAGATTTTGGCAGGTTTCCCATGGTTGTTAGGTAAATGAAGTTCTCCTTAGGCTGATGAAGCAAAGCTCATACTGTGACCTGACACGCTCGACCTAGTGTTGCGGGGAACCTCCATGAACCTAGTGATTACAACACTGCTGTGCAACAGAACTAACTACTAATTCCCTACATGATGAACAATGACTAAAATTAAAAATGGGTGTAATAACTAAGATATGGTGGTAAATTCACACAGTAAAATAATGAAAATGGTTATTCTACTAAATGAAAATCAAGTATCCAACAATATTAATTTCTTCATGAAACAATAAGAAAGGTAAAGTGAACGTTCTAACATAAGAAATTACACAGCACCAATAATGAGTAACAGTTAACGCAACACTTATCTAAAATCTGTAGAGGAAAAGCCCCGGTGATTATGGTTTAGAAAATAAGTACAAGTATCTTTCTCATGACTCCGTTATACGTATCCTCACAACTTTAATGAATAATTAATCGACTCAAATAATAGAAGAAGAAATATCCAAAAGATCATTAACACCGCACCTAAGCTCTGTAGTCAACGCAAAATCACGTTACAGTTACTCTAACTCAAGCATAACCTAACTTGAAATCTGACTATTTAGTCCCTTATTCTTAACTCAGAACTTCGCACTGCACTCTATTATCAACTCAACTGGCTAATGATTATGCCTGCACAGCATGTGAAGCTGCTACAAGATACACCCTCATCTCGTTCCTGAGTAGATTATGCAGGCAGGTTGCTACCACAATTTGCCTCTGCAAGTCATCAACGCTGAAAGTCGAAGTCCGCTCCTCTTCCTGATGCAGAATGGATGTGTCCACAGAATCGGAAATCACAATGCCGAAGACCTCTCTGCGGAATCTGGAATCAGAATTGAACTCTCTCTGCCTTGCAATCCGAATGAACTTGCTTCACTCTGCTCGGCTCACCACATGAGCGCAGAAGTGTGTGCTCCTTCCCCTCCCACGACCAGTTGCAATGCAGAAACGAGACACAGCTCCTAATTAAACAAATTAACAAGAATATTTAACTCCCACTATCGTAGTCAGCTCAGGGCAGACAATCGGATGCGCTCCTATCTGAAACAAATACGCGCACAACTCCCCAGTCCAGTGTCTGACGCAGATCTCCTGTGCCCCCTTCCCCCCCTTCCCCCCAAGAATGCAAGACAGAAGCCGAACATGTAACTTGAAGTGCCCTTTGTTTTCACGAGACTCTAGAGATGATGTTATCTGTCCTGAAATATCCTGCCATCCCATTCCTAGGCATTAAGATTTTTATGGAGCTAAATCTTCTGACGTTCATTCTGCCGCAAGACAGAAGCCGCACATGTAACTTGAAGTGCCCTTTGTTTTCACGAGACTCTAGAGATGATGTTATCTGTCCTGAAATATCCTGCCATCCCATTCCTAGGCATTAAGATTTTTATGGAGCTAAATCTTCTGACGTTCATTCTGCCGCAAGACAGAAGCCGCACATGTAACTTGAAGTGCCCTTTGTTTTCACGAGACTCTAGAGATGATGTTATCTGTCCTGAAATATCCTGCCATCCCATTCCTAGGCATTAAGATTTTTATGGAGCTAAATCTTCTGACGTTCATTCTGCCGCAAGACAGAAGCCGCACATGTAACTTGAAGTGCCCTTTGTTTTCACGAGACTCTAGAGATGATGTTATCTGTCCTGAAATATCCTGCCATCCCATTCCTAGGCATTAAGATTTTTATGGAGCTAAATCTTCTGACGTTCATTCTGCCGCAAGACAGAAGCCGCACATGTAACTTGAAGTGCCCTTTGTTTTCACGAGACTCTAGAGATGATGTTATCTGTCCTGAAATATCCTGCCATCCCATTCCTAGGCATTAAGATTTTTATGGAGCTAAATCTTCTGACGTTCATTCTGCCGCAAGACAGAAGCCGCACATGTAACTTGAAGTGCCCTTTGTTTTCACGAGACTCTAGAGATGATGTTATCTGTCCTGAAATATCCTGCCATCCCATTCCTAGGCATTA
This sequence comes from Schistocerca americana, assembly GCF_021461395.2. Classification (NCBI taxonomy): domain Eukaryota; kingdom Metazoa; phylum Arthropoda; class Insecta; order Orthoptera; family Acrididae; genus Schistocerca; species Schistocerca americana. Next base: position 502,389,359 of record NC_060121.1, read on the forward strand.
AGATTTTTATGGAGCTAAATCTTCTGACGTTCATTCTGCCGCAAGACAGAAGCCGCACATGTAACTTGAAGTGCCCTTTGTTTTCACGAGACTCTAGAGATGATGTTATCTGTCCTGAAATATCCTGCCATCCCATTCCTAGGCATTAAGATTTTTATGGAGCTAAATCTTCTGACGTTCATTCTGCCGCAAGACAGAAGCCGCACATGTAACTTGAAGTGCCCTTTGTTTTCACGAAACTCTAGAGATGATGTTATCTGTCCTGAAATATCCTGCCATCCCATTCCTAGGCATTAAGATTTTTATGGAGCTAAATCTTCTGACGTTCCTTCTGCCGGCTGAGCGCCAGTGAAGAAGTCTCCGTTTTAGCCCGAAATTGTGCACTCCCTGTTTCCGAAGAAAATGCGACTCTGAAGAACAGGGACTGAGCAACGATACCCCGTTACCAGCATAGAATACAGAACTGGCGAACGCCAGGCTGTGCTTATTATGGCACATGCGTCGATGTTATACCAGACGCTAAAAGAATGTAAGTAGATTAAATCAACTGAAGAACACAATAAAAGCGAAATCAGTAATCACTCCTTCTCCGTTTCTAAATAAACATGATATCAAAATAAGAGCAAACTTACCTAAATTCGGTTTTACTTTATCGGAATACTGAATGTAAAATGAGAGCGGAAGATCAGACAAGGTTGACGCCTCTCAATAGGAGCTGGTAAGTCTTTCCACTTTATTCCTAATTGGGAGCCCTTTCTGATCCATTACCAACTCGTTTGGTAATTGTCTGAAAGGAACTACAACTCTGTAATGAGTCGGATCTGAACTAACCATCTCTACTCCCTGGAATGGAGAGTGAAACATGTAATGAAGAAGGAAGAAAAATGGCACGTGTGCAATGCACACCTTATTCAAGTCTGCGACTAGACTCCTTGTGAACACTGTGTCAGTCCTCGGTTGTGATCAGAGTTTTAGGCAGGTTGTCGTTGGTTGTAAGTTAGATATTAATTGGCATTCAGCTCATCTAGCATTTACCTCGAAAGTCTATAACCATTATTCGAACAATTAACTCTACAAGAGATTGAGAAATACATTGCGTTCTATTTATTTGATGACCGCACGCGTGGGTTTGTGTTTTACGGCCAAAGGAGTCGCACAGGTCGGTCGAGTGGGTCCCACGGCTACCTGTTAGCGCCGCACCACGTGTGTTTTGGGCCAGTGTCATTCTAACAGTGAAACAAACATAACGAGTATTAACAGTGGAGTCTGGGAACTCAACAATGGTAAGACCGAATTATTCCATTCTACAACTAGCGGTTGGTATGTGCGTACAAAGTCCTTTTATAATGTACAGAGAATGAACAGAACTTTCCAGGTGCACGAATTCAAAGACGTGATGGAAATCACTAATTACTGAATACGTTTCGTGAAACGGGAAGTGTTAATGAAAAGAGGTGAAATGACGATGTAAAGTATTCGCAGAAACTTATCTTGTGGTGGTCGTGAGTTTCTATGGGACCAAATTGCTGAGGTCATAGGTCCCTAGGCTTACACACTAATTAATCTAACTTAAACTAACTTGCGCTAAGGACAACACAGACACCCATGCCAGAGGGAGGACACAAACCTCCGACGGGAAGAGCCGCGAGAACCGTGACAAGGCACCGTGGACCACGCGTGTACCCCAAGCGTAGCTTATCTTGATTGCACTGCGTACTACCTGTCTTTTAGACGTCTTTCACAGCAAAAATAAATTTCTTGTACCTCTGTGCAAAGAGCTCCAAGTTACTTGGGCTATGGCCTTATAAAATAACTAGTGCAGGAATTTGACTCTGGTTATCCTGTGCACATGGTTGATTTTTACGAACGGGTTTTGAAAGAAGGACGTGACAGTGAAAAGCATCCTTACCTGATTCTGTTTTTAGACGAGGCCTGGTTGCATTTACAGAGGTATGTTGACATTGGAGTGTCGACAGAGCTATTATGCTTCATGAGGAACACCTTCACGGTCAGAAAATACGAAGGTTGTGCAGTTATTGGCGACAGAATAATAGATCCAATTTTTTTAATGACACAGTTAACAATGAAAGATATCTGGAAAACATGTTACAAAAATGGTTAAAATGGCTCTGAGCACTATGGGACTTAACAAATGGTTCAAATGGCTCTGAGCACTATGGGACTTAACATCTATGGTCATCAGTCCCCTAGAACTTAGAACTACTTAAACCTAACTAACCTAAGGACAGCACACAACACCCAGCCATCACGAGGCAGAGAAAATCCCTGACCCCGCCGGGAATCGAACCCGGGAACCCGGGCGTGGGAAGCGAGAACGCTACCGCACGACCACGAGATGCGGGCTATGGGACTTAACATCTGAGGTCATCAGTCCCCTAGAACTTAGAACTACTTAAACCTAACTAACCTAAGGACATCACAAACATCCATGCCCGAGGCAGGATTCGAACCTGCGACCGTAGCGGTCGCGCAGTTCCAGACTCTAGTGCCTTGAACCGCTGGGCCATCCTGGCCGGCTGAAAACATTGTACAACCGTTTTGTAATTAACATGGTGAAAGAGAACAAAGCTTCTTCACGTTTTTTTCAGCAGAATTCGCCAAGGCTCATACGGCCATTGTTTCTTTGCACGCAACTCACGATATGTTCCATGACAGAATTATTAGCATCAATACCTGGGCCTGCAGGCTTCCGTGGTCGTTGTCACTAAAGTTAAAATCTTCTAAGTTGTTAGACTGCGTCATATTTCCTTCTCAAATAATCGACGTTACGACCCCCTCTGGGATCTTCTTCAAGATGTTTTGGTGTCCACTGTTCTAGAAGAAAGTGTAATGGAAAGACATGTCAAGATTACACAACGCCTGGAATCCAATGTGAAGAACGAAAAAATAAACATATCTGTGATCCTGGCTGTAAAGAATGAACTCGCTTCTTGCACTATTGCTCATCCAAAACTCGGCGGGCTAGTGGAAGAACTTGAAAAGGAGAATGAAGCGGTGCACAAGCAGTCAGTAAAACCATGGGAAGGTGTGGCCGCTCAAGTGACAACCAAACTGCAGACAACCCTTGCCCGGTCAGGACACCAAAACGCAGCAAAAGAAAGATTAGGCAACTAAGAACTTAGTTATAGTTGATGTAGCAACAGACGAGGGCAGGAATAAAATACTAAGCAACCAGAATCTTTCTAAGGCAGTAAAGTGTAAACCGCCGAAACAGAGAAATTCTCTTGTGCTAATATATGATGGTCCAGTCACTTTAGATCAAAACAAAATTTGTGAAACATCTATGCGGCAAAATTTCGAAGACATGAGTACAGAAGATTTCCAAAATACGTTCAAATTAAGATTTAAAACTGAGTCTCAGGGCGAGACGTGGTACACCAGTTTGCTGAGGTTTCTGGGAACATGTGGAGAAATGGTTCAAATGGCTCTGAGCACTATGGGACTTAACATCTGTGGTCATCAGTCCCTAGAACTTAGAACTACTTAAACCTAACTAACCTAAGGACATCACACACATCCATGTCCGAGGCAGGATTCGAACCTGCGACCGTAGCAGTCGCGCGGTTCCGGACTGAGCGCCTTAGAACCGCTAGACCACCGCGGCCGGCTAACATGTGGAGAAAGCTAACATATATGGGTATACTTTAGATTGGGTTCCATGCCATTGTGCGTGACTATTTGGTGGTACCTCGCTGCCATAATTGCGGAGACTTAGATCATGTCCAAAAGTATTGTGATCGGAAGACGGCTTGCTCCAGGTGCAGAGCAGAAGATCAGATAAAAAAAAAAGTTCAAAAACGGAATTTGCATTTCCTGTAGCAAGAGGGGTAAGAAGTCCTGTAACACCACCGCTAGGAACTGTCTCACGTAAAGGATGCAAGGATGAAGACTAATATCTAGGGTCGATTATGGCTGAGGCCATAACAGGACATAGGATACCTAAGAGAAAGCCATCTTGCAAAAGGAGACGGGATGTGAAAAGGGCTGAAATGTTCAAGCAATTTTTCAGAATGGTCGAAGAAAGCCGAACACAAAGAATGGAAATGGTGGACGCATGCATCCAAACTGAACCATACGAACAGGAGGCAGCTCTCGCTCCGTATTGCTGGGATTACGGTTTACCAGTAGATCGGACACGGCCATAAGGGCGTGCTTTAGTGGTGGGCCGACCGGTGGTTGTGCGGCGGAATGTTGTACCAGAACAAAAGGAACAGGTCAACGCCGTGAGTAGCACGAGTGGTGACATGACAACGCCCGGTCGATCCTGTTAGATTTTAATCTGGAATACTCCATGCAGCTATACCGTCTGGAGGAACCGCCTCTGGGGCATATGGTGCGTATCGGTCACAAATGTGGGCGTGCAGTCACTTTCTCGGCCGTGGAGGCTGTAGATAGAATACAGCTGAAGACAATGAATCTTCTCACTGACTTCGGTGCCCTGCGTGACTTGGTGAAGAAGGTATTTGAAAGACGAAATGAGCCGCGGTGGCGAGCGGCTCTGGGCGCTTCAGTTCGGAACCGCGCTGCTGCTACGGTCGCATGTTCGAATCCAGCCTCGGGCGTGGATGTGTGTGATGTCCTTAGATTAGTTAGGTTTGAGTAGTTCTAAGTTCTAGGCGACTGATGACCTCAGATGTTAAGTCCCATAGTGCTCAGAGCCAAAGACGAAATGAACCATTCGATCTTGACGAAATGTAGAATCAGTCAGTCGTGACCCATGGGAGAATTGCTTTCGATTGCAGAAGAAAGCATCCCAGAATCACATGTACACACGTACTTTCCATGACAACAGAAATAAAGCTGGAACAATTGAACACACACAACAGCACGTTGGTCATACAGGAGTTTCGGAGGTTGGTGGAGGCAGTGAGCCTTGGTGTGCTCTTTCTGTAGGAACCATACGCTCTTGCAGGTAAAATTGCATTTGCCACTGTCAACTGGCAAGTAATAACCTTCGGTGATGAACCGAAAGCTGCCATTCTGGTAATGAATAAGGCTCAGAGAGTGCGACAATTTTATCACGCCTATCGGTTGGCCACTCGAATGTCGTGGAGCTCCAATCGCCTGTAGGAATAACATATTTCATTACAAGTACTTCCGGTACAGAAGAGAGATAGATGTGTAATAGACCAACTCGTAAATGTTGAGGGGACGCAAGACTGTAATGATGATGGATATAAACGCCAAATCCCCCCTTTGGCACGGCAGCACTGAGGGTGAGAGAGTTGGTAAGATGAAAGAAACGATCATGGCCTTGCAGTTCCTAATTGCCAATAGGCCGGGAAACCTACAGAGGCGGAGGGGGTAAGGCACCAATATTGACATGAAGCTGATGTCAGCGAAAACAGTGGGAAACGTCAGAAATTCGACTGTGAGCGACAGATTCACCATAAGCGAGCCGTTGCGGCCTCTCTATCGCCAGGGCAGATGCGTCAGTCTGTCGGGAGGGCGGGGTGGTACTACCACAGAAGCGTCGTCTTAGAAGAAAAACAGCGATGGCTACAGATATATCGGGAAGCTAAGGAGTAATTACAAAAAGAGCTGAGGGCAGTAAAACTCCAAAGTTGGGAAAAGTATGTAGTGAGCCCCAGCTGGCTATCGATCCCTCGGGCGTCCCATACAAACCTGTAAGGAAAAAAATACGGTCCCCCATGGTGCTGCCCAATGTCAGGAACAGGAACTGGATGATGGGATCCTTGCAGCAAACTACTGAGGTCCTCCTCTGGTCCCTGTTGCCTGATGACATTGAGGAAGAGGACACAGAGGGTCAACGCCTAATTAGGCGGGAAGATCAAGGTCAATATGAGAACAACGCCATAGTATACCCACACTCAGTGGAAGAAGTGACTGTCCATACAAAATTCCCAAAGAGGGGCAAGGCTCCCAAACCAGATAACATTGTAATGGATATGGTGCAGTCCCTCTCTCCTCAACTACTAAAACCTCTGACAATGATATAGAGGGTGGTCCATTGATAGTGACCGGGCCAAATATCTCACGAAATAAGCATCAGACGAAAAAACTACAAAGAACGAAACTCGTCCAGCTTGAAGGGGAAACCAGATGGCGCTATGGTTGGCCCGCTAGATGGCGCTGCCATAGGTCAAACGGATATCAACTGCGTGTTTTTAAATAGGAATCCCCATTTTTATTACATTCTCGTGTAGTACGTAAAGAAATATGAATGATTTAGTTGGACCACTTTTTTCGCTTTGTGATAGATGCCGCTGTAATAGTCACAAACGTGTAAGTACGTGGTATCACGTAACATTCCGTCAGTGCGGACGGTATTTGCTTCGTGATACATTACCCGTGTTAAAATGGACCGCTTACCAATTGCGGAAAAGGTCGATATTATGTCGATGTATGGCTATTGTGATCAAAATGCCCAACTGGCGTGTGCTATGTATGCTGCTCGGTATCGTGGACGACATCATCCAAGTGTCCGGACCGTTCGCCAGATAGTTACGTTATTTAAGGAAACAGGAAGTGTTCAGCCACATGTGAAACGTCAACCTCGACCTCCAACAAAACATGATGCCCAAGTAGGTGTTTTAGCTGCTGGCGCGGCTAATCCACACATCAGTAGCAGACAAATTGCGCGAGAATCGGGAATCTCAAAAACGTCGGTGTTGAGAATGCTACATCAACAGCGATTGCACCCGTACCATATATCTATGCACCAGGAATTGCATGGCGACGACTTTGAACGTCGTGTACAGTTCTGCCACTGGGCACAAGAGAAATTACGGGACGATGACAGATTTTTTGCACGCGTTCTATTCAGCGACGAAGCGTCATTCACCAACAGCGGTTACCTAAACCGGCATAACATGCACTATTGGGCAACGGAAAATCCACGATGGCTGCGACAAGTGGAACATCAGCAATCTTGGTGCGGCGTTATGGGAGGAAGAATAATTGGCCCCCATTTTATCGATGGCAATCTAAATGGCGCAGTCTATGCTGATTTCCTACGTAATGTTTTACCGATGTTGCTACAATGTGTTTCACTGCATGACAGAATGGCGATGTACTTCCAACATGATGTATATCCGGCACATAGCTCGCGTGCGGTTGAAGCGGTATTGAATAGCATATTTCATGAGAGGTGGAGTGGTCGTCGAAGCACCATACCATGGCCCGCACGTTCACCGGATCTGACGTCCCGGGCTTTCTTTCTGTGGGGAAAGTTGAAGGATATTTGCTATCGTGATCCACCGACAACGCATTATCAATGCATGTGCGAGTGTTACGGAAGGTGAACTACTCGTTGTTGAGAGGAATGTCGTTACACGTATTGCCAAATGCATTGAGGTTGACGGACTAAATTTTGAGCATTTATTGCATTAATGTGGTATTTACAGGTAATCGCGCTGTAACAGCATGCTTTCTCAGAAATGATAAGTTCACAAAGGTACATGTATCACATTGGAACAACCGAAATGAAATGTTCAAACGTACCTACGTTCTGTACTTTAATTTAAAAACCTACCTGTTACCAACTGTTCGTCTAAAATTGTGAGCCATATGTTTGTGACTACCACAGCGCCATCTATCACAAAGCGAAAAAAGTGGTCCAACTAAAACATTCATATTTCTTTACTTACTGCACGAATATGTAATTAAAAATGGGGGTTTCTATTTAAAAAAACGCAGTTGATATCCGTTTGACCTATGGCAGCGCCATCTAGCGTGCCAACCATAGCGCCATCTGGTTTCTTCCTTCAATCTAGAAGAGTTTCGTTCTTTGTAGTTTTTTAGTTTCATGCTTATTTTGTGAGATATTTAGCCCGGTCACTATCAATGGACCACCCTGTATTTGCTGCCACTTGCATAGTAGTACACATGCGCAAACTTCATCTCCCTGTTTTATTTGCGAAAGACATATGCAAACAATTTTCATTTCAAAAAATTTCTGTATTGGCTCTAATTACTGTGGTTTCCTTGTTCTGCTCATTGTGTGAGACATATCTGGAAGGACGCACTTTGGACAGATTGTGGGGTAAAGGCATCCATTTTGTTAACACACATCAACAGTGCAGTTTAGCGATGTCCTGTGTGTGACCTGTAGTCTGACTTTGGTGATTGTTAAACAAGGGGCCAGTGTAATTATTTATGCATCTTCAGACTAATTGACAAATAAACAGCGATAAGAAATTGGGTAGCAAATTATAACACAATAATTGCCTAATTTCGAATAGGATGGGAGGAAGGCAGATATTTTTGGCTGATAAATCATAAATGGTGTGTAACATAAAATATAGAAGGGCATAACAGGTCATCAGTTCCAGTGACTGAGTAATAAATTGCAGAGTGGTTGCAGCTGAGGGTGATGTACAGTAACTGGAGATAAATCTGGCAATCATGGATTCTATTACAGCTTCTCAGACCAACAGTAAAACTCATTTTTTCTTTTGTGTGTGTTTCAACTCATGCGATTGGCCAAGAGAACTGGGAGAGGGGGGAGGGGAGCGGATTCGTGGGTGTAGTGGGAGGGGGTAGGAGATGACTTCACTTCACCTTGGAGGAGACCTGACAACAATGTTGTGCCCATCTCTGTAATGTCTTATTACTAGTTCTAGTCATAATGATTGCAACATCTTGCAGACTGTATGACTGCCACTGTGGAACAGTTTTGCAAAGTGTATTGTTTTGGTTGCCTACCAACGTTGCCCCTGAGTCCAAAGAAATACACTACTTCGATGCAATTGATGCCTTGCATAATTTGTGACTTATCAGACTGTGCCAAATGCCTACAGTCAGCTACTGTAATATAACTGTGTTATTTGTCCTATTCAAGACTTGGAGCTTTATGTAACCCTGTATTCACTGCCCTTTTGAGAGGTACCCTTCTTCCAGATGTCCACTGAGTGCTGTATCTTCCCCATGTTGACTTGGAACCTCTTTAATATGGATCTGTGTTTACTGGAAGGAGTATTTCCTTTGGGTTTTATCCCGACTGTCACTTACCTCGACTGCGATCTCTGTCGATTTGGGACCTTTTAGGACTGCTGAGAGTGGTACACTGTTCTCTTGTAGACAGTACATATTGATACACCAACAGACGAGAGAACATCATTCCGGAAGTGGTCGTGGGCGCGTCCAAACAAGCCTGCTTCTCTCTGTCACTGTTACGTCACCACGTCGATCTGTGTTACTACGCTGATTCCATACAACTGAATGTCAGATGCAAAGCAGTTCACGCTCATTATGTATCTTAGCAGTAGGTGACGATTCAGCAGTTCTACACTTACAAATCTCCAAAACGATATGTATGATCTTTTAAGGGAGGGACTAATATTTTGTATGCAGAGCTTATTATTTTACAACATATTTCCTTTTCTGTTTTTAAGCCTCTTTCCCACAGTTGCTGCAATACAAGTAACACTACTTTTATTCTTACCAAAGTCTTCTGTTGTTATCTTATTCAGTATATTGGTACAGCATTATGCCATGGATCCTAGTCTTCCATGATATTATATCTGCTATATTACGCAGATATGTTTATAATGCCTCCTATCTGATTTATGAATGCTCTAATTTACTGTATATGTTCGTTGCTCCGTTTCGTTCATCAACGACAGCACGAATACGGACCTGTTCGCGAATAATGCATAATTCACCATCATATATAACATTATTTCTCAGATGGTAATATTATCAATTTTCACATCGTATCGTCCTCAGTTATGATGTTTATTCGAGGTTGTTAATACATCTTATTTTGTCTTTACTTTCTTCACATCTTCTACGATTGTGGAACGACTACAGCAACCATGTATTTGATGCCATCATTTACATCTTCATACTTTTTGTTTGAAATGGTTTACTTTCCTTCACATTTGGGTCGAAACGGTATACTTCCTTCCATATTCAGGTCCACCATGAAATTTTATATAACTTCCTGCTCTCCACCTGCACTTACATGTTAAACAACAGTGTCCACAACTTCTAAATAATTATGAAAAATCCGCCTCGATTCCCCAAACTACCTGGTATTTACCTAGGCTTCAGCGTGGATAACCACGCCTTCTTCAGAACAAATATAAAACAGCTTGCCTAAATAGGCATAGTCAAAGGCTAAAATCAACACCTACAGCAGCAAGACCCCATAAATTTTTTTACGAATACACGGTACATGTGTACCAAGTCAATAATATTACTTATCTCAACACTGTGTGTGCTGCCTCGCCCCAGCCAACGTACGATGGTCACAGGCTCTCCACCGAAATGAGGCACTGCAGGCTGCTCTCATGTGCTGCTGTCGAAATCACTGCGCATGCGCGCGGCCAGAAAACGCTCTTCATATCCATGGGAGCGGGATTACAAAGTTAACACGGATCGGGACCTAACTGACTGCCAAACGTTGTCGCACAAATAGCAAATTGAGCAAATGATGAAAGCGGTGATACGGGAATTAAGACATATTTAATAGCAACGCACGACAAATTTGTGCACGGATCGTAAATCAGCCACAAGCTAATATGGAGGCCCTAGAATTAGGTAGAAATTACAACTAAACTAAAAAGATAGTTATGCTAAGGACGTTATTGTTAACGGATAAAACCGCACTAATAATATCTGCCGGCCGGTGTGGCCTAGCGGTTCTAGGCGCTTCAGCCTGGTACCGCGCGACCGCTACGGTCGCAGGTTCGACTCCTGCCTCGGACAAGGACGTGTGTGACGTCGTTAGGTTAGTTAGGTTTAAATAGTTCTAAGTTCTAGGGGACTGATGACCTCAGACGTTAAGTCCCATAGTTCTCAGAGCCATTTGAACGATTTGAACCAATAATATCTGCCATAATACTAAGCGGCCGACCAGGCCGTAATCAGAAGACGTTAATGATTTAGAACATACCTTGGTTCCATGATCTTATAATTACATAGAAGCTAACGAAGATACACAAAACACCTCCTAAAAGAGCGCAGCAATAAGAAAAGGCAAATGGTGTTCTTCTTGGCTAACCAAACCCTCAACACAGTAGGAGGGAAAACGTACCAAAATGGGTGGGGGGGGGGGGGGGCGTCGTTACCATCCGTAAGCAATCAACATCGTGTGCGTTCATCAACCAACTTCCACGTCATGTAACTTAATGTGAAGAATTAAGTAACGGACCGAAACCTTCAAAGAAATTTCTGTTTTTTAATTGGAGCTGATCGTTAAGGACATCGTCTTTGGCATACTGCAGGGGTTTAAAATTTGCATTTCCTCTAAGATGTCCAATTTTGAACCCTTAATTTCAGCATGAGGCAACTCGATATGAGATGGAGGGCTCGGCGAATGATCCATTTGTATAAGGCGTTCTGCATAAGTGGAACTCCTCGTGCCATCATCGCTTCTAGTGGGGATGTGCAACTTATATCTAGTCATGAGAGCTCGGCCTGTCTGACCTGTCAACCAGTGATTTCGATAGGCGCGCATGTGAGCAGCCTGCGGTGCCTCAGTTCGGTGGAGAGCCTGTGACCATCGTACGTTGGCTGGGGCGAGGCAGTACACACAGGGTTGACATAAGTAGCATTATTGACTTGGAACACATGTACAGTGTATTTGTAAAAACTTTTATGGGGTCTTGCCGCTGTAGGTGTTGGTTTTAGCCTTTCACTATACCTATTTAGGCAAGCTGTTTTATATTTGTTCTGAAGAAGGCGTGGTTACCCACGCTGAAACCTAAGTAACCACCAGGTCGTTTGTGCAGTCGAGGCGGATTTTTCATAATTATTTCGATACTTACGATTGCTGACGCGGTGCAGTGCTGAAAGTTCCACACCTTCTACCTGCCTTACGCCTCTTGATTTCCTCATGAAGGTTTGAAATAGTTTCTCATTAGATATCGCAGATTATTCGGTGGTTTCGAACGCACTATACACCTCACGCTAACGAAGGCTTCACCTATGACATGTAAAGATCGTTTTCAATTCTCACCTCGAAAAAATAATTTTTATTTGTCTGCAGGTGCAGGTATGAAGTCCTGGTACAGAATGGAAACTCTGGGCCACTCTACCGTAACAAGCCATTAGAGGATCTATAACCAAGAGGCAGAGCTCCATTATAAAGTAAGGTACTTTGCGGTAATTCCTGTTTTGCATTTGCCGGGGAACGACACTGCGACAATGCGTGCTGTGTTTGCGAAAGCCTACAGCAACCATGCAGCATTATCTAACACCATGGTTACATGGAGCAGTAGCTTCCATATGGGTAAAACAAGTCTACATGACGAAGAACAAACTGAGAGACCATCTGTCTGTGAGGAACCAGAAATTGTAACAGACGTTGATGTCCTGGTGCTCAACACGAGCTTTCTGGCATATCACACTCGGGACGCTAAAGGAAAATTTAAAATATGTCACGGATCAGATTTCAACATATTGCAGGACATTTTGAGCATAACAAATATCACCACCCACTGAGTTCTGCAACTCCTCATACTCATTCAAGAAGACCGCTGAACCTAGGTAGGGGCGGAAACGTTGCAGTTCTGCTTCGTTATCCGCCTAAGCATGCTGCACGATTTCTGGGAGTATCATTGTGACCACGAGACAAAGGATGTCAGTAATGCAAACACATTGATTCAACATCCTCAAAGTTGGAGTTGACCGAGCCATCATAAGTAGGCACGATGCTAAGTTTCTTCTTAGGACTGGCACAATTTGCTACACGTAATGGGAGCAAAATACAAATATATCCTGCAGTGTTTACAGAGGGCTGTTAACATACTGTGTTGTGGGAAGCTATCAGGGGAGTAGTTTTGCTATACCAGGTAATTCTGCTCAGGACACGCTACTTTATGCTGTTTCTTTGCACTGTGTATTTAACCACACACCCCGTATTCTCCGGACATGGAACCCAGCAATAGGTTCCTATTCCTGTGGGTGAAGAAACCGCCATGGGGCAGGCACTTTTTAATGACAACTTGATGATACTCAGAGGTATTTTTCATGACAAACCGCAATTCGGATATCTACAACCGTTTTTAACTCAATCAGTTTGTCAATAGGAATAAGGAGGTGGAGGTGGGAGGGCGTGGGTGGAGGGGGAGGTGTCCTTCACCTTGACGTTGGAGGAGATCTGGCGAAAATGCTGAGTGGCCCATCTTCGGTACTATTCCATTACTAGTGCTCATCGTAAGAGTTTGTATGCTCTACAGTTGCCCTTACCTTGCTGTGCAGTCTGCTTATCTACAGTGCCCTTGGAGTCAAACAACCAAGGCGTCCGCCAGGTCATTCATCTTTGGGCAAAAAGTTCGTCGCATTGAAGGCTGAATAAGTAGAGAAGGCCTAAGACCGTTACCCTCTGCCAGGCACTTAAATGTGATTTACAGAGTTTCCATATAGATGTAGGTGTAGATGTTACCGCGTTTCCTGGTAGCTGCCTGATGTTTTCTATGTGGTAATTAAAATTTCAACTCTATCAATCTTACGTTCGCACGTTGCTTAGGGCTATGCATATCCATTATGAGTCGGTTTGCGAATCTATAATTTATTTGTTGTGGAGAGAACTTGGTATTCTTAATAGGGCAAAGCAACATTTGACTATAAAAAATTTATGTGGAACAGTTATAGACGCCGACTCTGGGAGTTTTGCTAATGGGTTGCATAATAAATGTCGATGTACTAATTGATACTGAACTATGCTCATTTATAGTCTACCACTGGAATAATTTGTGCCCTGACTTAACGATTCTTTCTAAGAAATCTAAGGTTTAGATAAAGGCAATAAATTTACATTGCGGGACCTTTACAGGATAGAGAACAATTTTAAAAACGCATTTACCGAAATATTGCCTATGGTGCGTAGAGCGCTTGTCATGAAAGTGCATTATTTCCAGTGGCTTTTTGGTGGATGTTCCTTTTAATAAGAAGTACTTGACGTCGTATAGCAACTGATAGTTTGTGCAACGGATGTAAGGAAAAATATCTAAAGACGCTATAAATTGTTAATACAGCCTCGTCATGTAATTATATTGATCAATTTTTCGGATACTTCCGGAGATTGTCAGTACCACATATTGTAGTCTCATGCTTTGTTACCTCTTGTTTAAAGTCTCGCAGATGTTGTTTATGCTGTCTAGTTGTGTTTATGACGTGTGCTTTGAAAATAATATTACAGGGCAATTTTGTTTCATTTATTTTTAATTCAGCAACACCTTACCTTTCTTTATACAAGAAAATATGCTCCACAATAGGCTGTAACGTAAACATTCTTTGTTTAAATCGACCCGTTATCTAATTTCGATCGTAAATCATTTTCAAAAACACGTTTCATATTAAATATTACATATTGCTATTATCACATTCTTTCATTTGACACATATAAAACCAGACGTCATATTCTACAGTTACATTAAGAATACGCTGGTCGTTTTTATTTTGAATGTATTTATGGAATAGGACGTCTATTTTCGTACGTGTAAAATATAAGAATTGTAGTATATAATACGTAATATCAAAAATGTGCTTGGAAATGACTTATGGTTGAAATTAACTAATCGCATGATTTAAATACAGGGTGTTCACGTTACAGCGCATTACGGACTATATTTACCGTTATAAGGTATTTAGAGGCTGTGGATGGTCGCAGGAACGAAGAGAAAATCCATCTTTTCCCTGACGCGTTTTACAATTTCTGTGGCTTGTGGATGCGTAGATGAGTGATTTAAAATGTAGCGGTGGTGGTCCCAGAAGTTTCATTTCTTAAGAGTATAGTAGTATGAACTTCACTGGGTCCTTTTCATAGATAATAAGTATCAAAGTATTATGTAGACTCAGAGCTTTCCTGCTTTTTGATTCATCCAGTTGGCTATGTCCACGCAGTAGAGTTCTTCCTTACTATAGGAATAAAGGTACCCAGGCTCTAATGATCGTCCATTGGGTGGTTATTTTAAGACAGTCTTGTTGTAGCTATGGACTCCTAACTCCACTGTCCGGAACACACTCCACTCAGATTTCATTGTGCAGTTTAAAATATGGATTTATATGTGGGAATCAACACCCTCATGTTGGACTAGCAGTCATTAACCTTTTTAGTGAAATTCGCTTTTTTATTCCAGTCAAATTTGTGGATAGAGCACAGACTAGTGACTATTCATTGTTAGTTGTCCAGATCATGCCATGTCTTCTCGAAATGTCCGTTTTGATTACGTTCATCAATTCCCCCATGCCAAATAATTAGCACATGCTAGCGCGACGAAAAAAAAATCTCGTATTTTCCAAGAAGAATTTTTTCTTTGCGTGATACCGAGCACCATGTGTAACCGAATCCGTATTTTCCTCTTACAGAACATTCATACAAAATTGGGCTAAATTTACTGAATAAGGTGAACCCCTTTTCTTTATGTAACATGTACATGAACTGGTTTTTATCTAAAACCTTGTGTTTTTATGTGTTGGCTTTATGTGTTGGCTCTAACCTCAGAAATCGTCTGATGGAATACGAGTAACTTTCTTGAACAACAGCCGGCCGGTGTGGCCGCGCGGTTCTAGGCGCTTCATTCTGGAACCGCGTGAACGCTACGGTCGTAGGTTCGAATCCTGCCTCGGGCATGGATGTGTGTGATGTCCTTAGGTTGGTTAGGTTTAAGTAGTTCTGAGTTATAGGGGACTGCTGACCTCAGAAGTTAAGTTCCATAGTGCTCAGAGCCATTTGAACCATTTTTTTCTTGAACAACACGAAACCATGTATTCAAAGTATTGTTCCCATGTACTGAAATTTATCAGAATTAATGCCTTTTTTGTGGATTTAATAGACTTCGGTTTCCATCCTCTGTAGTCTCACTGTGATCCAAGAGCTTTGTTGTATTGGTGCAGTGTGTAGTAATTCCCATAGTTACCTATTGTGTGAGTGACCATTCGAGGCGTGGTACAGAATTATTCAATCCTCAGCGATTACTAGTATTTTTTTCCTGGTGCTAACATGAGGCGCCTATACCAATGATTATGATACAGAAGTACTTTAATATTTTTCCACGTGTATATGTGATAGACCGTGTAGAATCGCTTATCCCATAATGGTTCAAATGGCTCTGAGCACTATGGGACTTAACATCTGAGGTCATTAGTCCCCTAGAACGTAGTACTACTTAAACTCAACTAACCTAAGGACATCACACACATCCATGCCCGAGGCAGGATTCGAACCTGCGACCGTAGCGGTCGCGCTGTTCGAGACTGAAGCGCCTAGAACCGCTCGGCCTATCCCATAATGCACCCACTGTGTTGTGTGTAGAATGTCATTTAGATCTACCACTGGGCGCACTCCCTTTCACGCTGCGCTTTCCCTTATAAGCACTGGATATTCTGTGATGAGAACCACCACGTTCCGAAAAGAGTTTCTTGTCCTGTAGGAGTTAGAAAGGGTTAGTTGGCTTTGTTATGTATCATAAGCCGTCAAAGAAACGATATTTACTGTGTCGGTGTGCCGAACTATGGCGTTTGCCATTAGGCATCTTAAATGTTAGACCATTAATTTCCAAGGGCATAATAAGTAATTCCTCTACGACTTCCTGCGACATTGCACACACAAAGAGCAACAATAAGACAAATGGAGATGAGTAAATTTCTCTCCGTCTATCGAAAAATCTGAATACTCAGCGAGGCCACGTTACACAGCGAAAGAGGTAATGTAATGAATGAGTCGGTAAGAGAAAGAATCCAACACTCATATCGCCGACTCACTGTCAAAGTATAACCACTGGAATAAAGTACGGATCTGATTTAAGGCTAGTTATCAAAGGCATAGTTTATCAGTGCTAGGAGATACATAAGTGTCTGCAAAGACTGACAGAGACCCTTGTTACAGAATCTGAAATGAACAATGTTCTTTGCAACATGATATTGTGCCTGTCCTCCCGCTCTCTCTCTCACTCCCTCCCTCCCCCCTTCCCTTTCTCTCTTTCTCTCGCTCTCTCTCTCTCTCTCTCTCTCTTTCTTTCACACACACACACACACACACACACACACACACATACACACACACACACACACACCACAAACCAATTTATCGCACAGAGGTGCCGGCTGATAAAGCTAATATGGATGTGCATTATTTAAATCAATCTGGAAACTGGGTTCAGCTACCGGTTGTGCGATTTATGCTATTGTTATGTCTATGGCTGTGGTGAGCTACTGCAGTGACCAACTTATCCGTCTCAATTTACACTAAATTCTGCTAGATGTACCACAAAATTTGTTTACAAACAACGAAAGCTACCCAGATGGCCGTGCGGTTCTAGGCGCTTCAGTCCGGAACCGCGGGACTGCTACGGTCGCAGATTCGAATCCTGCCTCGGGCATGGATGTGTGTGATGTCCTTAGGTTAGTTAGGTTTAAGTAGTTCTAAATTCTAGGGGACTGATGACCTAAGACGTTAAGTCTCATAGTGCTCAGAGCCATTTGAACCGTTTTTGAAAGCTACCCAGAAATAAATTACTGAGAGAGATTTTTGTAACGAATTTGCAAGGAATGCAGCAGGTGTAAGCGCGTTATTTATATTAGTTGTACAGCGTCATACAGTGTTAATTTACCTCTCTGGAGCCACACGGTCGTACGCAATTTAACCCTTCCCTCGCGCGACCACGTTACTGTTAGGTGCCACAAACGGAATCCTGCACCTTCGGTAAGCGCCGGCCATACTTGGTATTTACAGCGGTGATCCCGATGGAAGATTACGCTCCTGGCTGAAGAATGTTTCTGCACTTCTTAGGCAATGTATTACATTTTACGACTGTGAAGGTTTATACCCAACGTAAAACATGACTGACATTAAACACACAAAGTTGAAACCAGCACTTGTACTTTTACGCACAAATTTAGCCCGTAAGTTCTTACTAAAATACAATCGTTCAACTTTGATTGCCAAGCACGAACGTTTGTCTGCTTGACCAAGAAGCGAAGACATTATAATGCAGTTGGCCATCTGAGCTCCGCGATGGGTGACATTTACATGAGGATTGTATTACCTGGCGCACAGGGGCGCGTAGTGCCGGGTGTGGGACCGACGCAGTCGTAAGACAGCAGCGGGAGACCATTTAGCACGCTCCTGAGTCCCTGGCAGTGCCCGACTACAAACGGTCCAAAGCGAGATGCGGCACTATGAACTTTTAACAGGCTGCAGTAGTGTGTTAAACTTAGAATGCACGTTTTGTGAACGTTTTTGTAGCTTTTAACTATTCACTGTTGTCGGTTGTGATTCTGAAAGCAGGAAAAATTTTACGCTAGAGTGACTACAAACTTTAATGGAACAGAAGATTGTGATCAGCAACGAATCAGAGGAATGAAGACTTCTATGTACCATGGAAGACGCATGAGAGAATGAGAAGTGGAGGGATTTTGTAACCTTTATTAGTAAGAAAAATACAGGTTACACATAAAATAGTCTACATTATTTGAGAAGTGCACTACGTAAAAACAAGACCAGTTTATCCCCAAAGCGCTTAGTTTTCAAGGTATGAGAGCCTGGATCGTGTGTTCAGTTAATTTTTTGAAAGTTCGCGGGTAGTTGTAGCATGTGAGTTCTTGATTTCTTAGACAATGTTTCACTAGCAGTCCTTCGAACAGTTTACATCACGAACGACGTCGGTCTTGCAACAGTTTGCTTTCCATAGGTCTCCTTCATGTGCGTTACCTTGGTCACTAGGGAGAGAGGAAACAATTTCTTGAATAGCGCTCTTTCCTTTGGGTTATATCAGGTCGATGGTTTTTGCAAAACCTACCAATGAAGATGAATGGTGAGAGTGCATGTGAGAGAATACAGCTACGGGTTTCCTGAAAGTTCTTCAAACGATGGCCACCAGCTACGGATACGTCTATTCAAGCATGAAGACTGAAACTTCGAATACTTCGTATAAGGCATTATGAAACATTCCTAGAACAGTTACTCCGCTACTATGCAATGCATGACAAATCGAATCAGTAAGAATAACCCCTTTTCCACTACACGGAAGACTCTCTCTTGCATTTTCGCTGTTGCGATGTTTCAGAGGAAGAATCGCTAATTCCCCCAGTGTTTTGATCACTGTCGTGTTTCTGGTGTCAAGTGGTGCACTCAGGTTCCACTGACAACGACAAATCGTCCCACAAAATCAGTTTGAGTCTTTTAAAAGGATAAAAAACAGTTGAGAAATCGTATTTCTCATTTGATTGTAATTGGTATTCAAGAAATGGGGCACCCGACTGGCACAAAGCATTTTCAGAAACACTTGATCATGTAAAATCTGTTTTTCTTTCATCTTCTTCTTAGAAGTCTCTTCCGGCAAGTATTCATTGCTCTTTAACCACCAATAATTCAAAGCAATGCTATGCAGTTCTTGAAAACCGTGAAAAACGTGCAGAACAACGGTTACGTTAGAATTAAGCTACACATTTCTCATCTATTGGAAATAAAAAAAATAAATTTTAACGAACATTGGATTAATCTCGTTAGCAATCAAGCGCCCCAACGAAGAATTTTATGTCTGAATGTCGCTCCAATTTATCAATGAAAGAATAGCAAAAGTAAAATGTCTCAGGTATCTAGAATGCGAAACAACTGACCCCTATAGCCAAGGCAGT
The DNA here is from genome assembly GCF_021461395.2 of Schistocerca americana. Classification (NCBI taxonomy): domain Eukaryota; kingdom Metazoa; phylum Arthropoda; class Insecta; order Orthoptera; family Acrididae; genus Schistocerca; species Schistocerca americana. Next base: position 502,408,928 of record NC_060121.1, read on the forward strand.
GAATAAAACTAAAATACGTTCGACGTGGAACAAGAAGGTATTACGAGCACCAGCTAGATTAGAGACGAAACGCTAGGGGATACACTGAAAATATGTAGCACCTGTGAAGGATCAGATCACAATCGTCTGAATCTGAATGTATGGAAATAAAGGATAACTAACGATTACCAGTAAGAGGTAAAAATTATACGTGACGACGTTGATATGGAGCGGACGAAATTTTCAATTCAAGGGTACCAAAGATAGTATCATTTAGTACACGACGGGAAGAAGAAGAAGTAGAGGAGATTACTTTCGCAGTATTTATAAATCGAGACCCGCCCTGATTATAATTCCAAAAGGTTTGGAATACTGCAGGATCACAACATTTCTGATAGGGTTGTCAAGCATCCAGCCACTCAGACTTCTCCTTCCATTTTGTCAAAGTTAAGATTTCAAACTGGCTCTGTTGCTCTTCATGCTGAAATAAATTGCGTGATAGGTTAAAACTGGGTCAAGATCCACGCCTCTAAGCCGTATTATAGCTTTTCGCGAAAAATGCTTCTAGCAGCTTAAATACCGAGGTATTAGCGGTTCAGCTCACCTATGTTTCAAACAACACTGGTCGTTTAATATGCCGGAATATGACGTATCTTTTGACTCCATGTGTGTATTCAGTGACATCACATCATTCTGTGGTTTCAATAAGAAGACGAATGTGGTGTAAGTTCCGCAAAATACGAATCGCCTTTGGGTTCCTTCAGCTGTTGTGGTCATATTACTTCGCTGTTACTCTTGAGTCACCATATCCGCTCTCATAGCTTAAAGTAAACCGCGTTAGCTTACGAAACAGGGAGATAGGACAGACCCGGACCTAACCCACGCACTGTGCTAACGATTGCTGGTCTGGTACACCGGCCATCCTGAGTGTGGTTTCTAGGCATTTTTTCACCATTTCTCAGGCAAATACTGAGGTGTTTCACAACTTCCACCTCAGAAAATACGATGCGAGAACAGTACAATACGATAACACACAGGAAATAATTTACACAATTCACGGACACATGTAACGCACGACTTGTCTCACTAGGTAAACTAATGACTTACTATAGGAAGGGTATCCGGTCACCGAGGTAACACAAAAATAAATCTACCAATTGAAAAAAACAGAAGACTTGTGCCTCTGCGTTGTGATAAACTGCAGTGTAGAAAGCCTACATAACATCTACTGCTTAAATAAATTTTTATCTGTGGCAATTTTGGGTTTTTAGGTACTGCTTTGTCCCCGCATGGTTGTAGTTTCATGAGAGTGCGAATCATTGTAGGTACTACAGACACAGAGAGAGAGAGAGAGAGAGAGAGAGAGAGAGAGAGAGACAGAGAGAGACAGAGAGAGAGGATATATAAAAATTATTAAGATGCTGATTTTAATTGTTTTAAGATTAAACGTAGGGCTTGATACCAAAGACTGAGAAATGTCAGTTCAGCCATTTTGGCGTTTCTCCTATCCTAGAGGCTTTTGTGTTCTTAGAGAACACGTGTCCAATCAACCGACTGTCCTGAGGAAACCAGAGTGCTTCGACCTCTAAGTGGCGTACTGGTAGATATAAGTGAGTCTGCTGATTAATTTGTAAATTATTAACGATAAAAACTCACTCGTGAGAGCCATTCTTGTATGAAAACATTAACCGTAGGTAAATCATTACATGACGTGTAATTATAACAATAATTATAATAAATTGTTCTAAGAATCACGTGTTTTTATATATCTTCGATACGCGTGCATGAAGCCTTGTGAGAGGCACATATCGAGCGCTAAGGAAAGTCGGTAGCAACTCCTGTGGCTTTCAGTATTGCTCGTGACGTCATAATGAGTTTTTTTAAATGAGTGTTACCTAAAATTAGTCGAGGTCAAGAGTAATCGCGCTACCACTGGGTAAATAAACTGTCATTTCCTCGTAGTGGCTTTAAATCCCAAATAAACCAGAACTGCTCAACTGGAACTTCCACGAATTTTACACGATAATAAATGTATACCAGTCAAAAGCCGCGATTTCTTACTGTAACACAACATATATTCTACAGGCAATATACCTATGGCACCAATCGTGTCAACTATCATGCAGTCACGTAAGTTATTTGAAATGCATTATCAGTTACATCTGGGTAGGTGATAAGTACTTTTCAGTACAGCAGATTGTACTGAACACAAAAGAAACTAACAATACGCTTTATTTTGTTTTTTATCAGCACCAAGCGTCGACACGGAATGTGTGACACTCGCCGCATTATCACCCGGGCGTTGGCTCTCCGCTGTTGGTGGCCCATTGTCAAATGCAACACACAGTGATAACATATATAGTGCTCTCTGCAACATATTTGCCATACCATTAAACATACACTCCTGGAAATGGAAAAAAGAACACATTGACACCGGTGTGTCAGACCCACCATACTTGCTCCGGACACTGCGAGAGGGCTGTACAAGCAATGATCACACGCACGGCACAGCGGACACACCAGGAACCGCGGTGTTGGCCGTCGAATGGCGCTAGATGCGCAGCATTTGTGCCCCGCCGCCGTCAGTGTCAGCCAGTTTGCCGTGGCATACGGAGCTCCATCGCAGTCTTTAACACTGGTAGCATGCCGCGACAGCGTGGACGTGAACCGTATGTGCAGTTGACGGACTTTGAGCGAGGGCGTATAGTGGGCATGCGGGAGGCCGGGTGGACGTACCGCCGAATTGCTCAACACGTGGGGCGTGAGGTCTCCACAGTACATCGATGTTGTCGCCAGTGGTCGGCGGAAGGTGCACGTGCCCGTCGACCTGGGACCGGACCGCAGCGACGCACGGATGCACGCCAAGACCGTAGGATCCTACGCAGTGCCGTAGGGGACCGCACCGCCACTTCCCAGCAAATTAGGGACACTGTTGCTCCTGGGGTATCGGCGAGGACCATTCGCAACCGTCTCCATGAAGCTGGGCTACGGTCCCGCACACCGTTGGGCCGTCTTCCGCTCACGCCCCAACATCGTGCAGCCTGCTTCCAGTGGTGTCGCGACAGGCGTGAATGGAGGGACGAATGGAGACGTGTCGTCTTCAGCGATGAGAGTCGCTTCTGCCTTGGTGCCAATGATGGTCGTATGCGTGTTTGGCGCCGTGCAGGTGAGCGCCACAATCAGGACTGCATACGACCGAGGCACACAGGGCCAACACCCGGCATCATGGTGTGGGGAGCGATCTCCTACACTGGCCGTACACCACTGGTGATCGTCGAGGGGACACTGAATAGTACACGGTACATCCAAACCGTCATCGAACCCATCGTTCTACCATTCCTAGACCGGCAAGGGAACTTGCTGTTCCAACAGGACAATGCACGTCCGCATGTATCCCGTGCCACCCAACGTGCTCTAGAAGGTGTAAGTCAACTACCCTGGCCAGCAAGATCTCCGGATCTGTCCCCCATTGAGCATGTTTGGGACTGGATGAAGCGTCGTCTCACGCGGTCTGCACGTCCAGCACGAACGCTGGTCCAACTGAGGCGCCAGGTGGAAATGGCATGGCAAGCCGTTCCACAGGACTACATCCAGCATCTCTACGATCGTCTCCATGGGAGAATAGCAGCCTGCATTGCTGCGAAAGGTGGATATACACTGTACTAGTGGCGACATTGTGCATGCTCTGTTGCCTGTGTCTATGTGCCTGTGGTTCTGTCAGTGTGATCATGTGATGTATCTGACCCCAGGAATGTGTCAATAAAGTTTCCCCTTCCTGGGACAATGAATTCACGGTGTTCTTATTTCAATTTCCAGGAGTGTAGCTTCTACAGACTCATCACTTACCGAAGGCCTACCAGAACTAGGTCTGTCCAACAAACCATCGTTATGTTTTAAGTGCCCATTGATTAATGTGCTGCGTCATCACCTGCGCTCGCACACCAGTGAACAATGTAGAGAACGTTTCAGTGTTTCGTTTCCTTTCTGTTAGTCAAAACAAGCGTTCATAACTGCAACATGACGGTCCACTATAAATTACCATTGTCGCATTAATCTGTCCCTTACTCCATCGCCGGCCGAAGTGGCCGTGCGGTTAATGGCGCTGCAGTCTGGAACCGCAAGACCTCTACGGTCGCAGGTTCGAATCCTGCCTCGGGCTTGGATGTTTGTGATGTCCTTAGGTTAGTTAGGTTTAACTAGTTCTAAGTTCTAGGGGACTAATGACCTCAGCAGTTGAGTCCCATAGTGCTCAGAGCCATTTGAGCCTTACTCCATCCAGTACACGTCTTAGCACGGAGTATAGTCGAACGTCCTCTGTATACGAAGAATGCAATGTATACACGCCTAACTAGAAGTACAGTGTAGCGATCGCACTTTATGACGTATACGATACAAATTATGTTCCAACATACAAACAAGCAGTTATACGAAAGCTACCTGTACCCAGGCGGCTGTGTATAACGTTGTTAACCTCGCCGGGACGCATGCGCAGAGCGTACTACTTGCTTGTGGCGGGAGACACAGAGATTAAGCGCGGACACTTGAATAGCGGCAGCAATAAAGGCGGCCATCCGGAGATGTCTGGAGAGCGGCCGAGACAGATTTGTTTACAAGCACAGGCCGCTCCACTCGGCCGTTATGTATGACCCGCGTAGCTTAAACGCACGATTTATGCGCTAGTTCCCAGCGGAGTAACGTCTTAAGGCCGGAACAGTAACTTACGCTTCACTTTCTTTGCGCCTGCTTCGTGGGACACAAGGCACATCCCGTGCGCTATTTTATGCCTCAGCCTTTCTTCCGCAGGCCTTTTGTTCGAGAGAAACTAATGTCTCACGTCCAATGCAGTGCGTGCCACGAATGTGGCGGATGATTTAATCCAGACTATTGTCGAGAATAGCCTGCGCGTCCCGGGAGAGGATTACAACCTCTGCGGGTTTTGGTAGTTGTAGGTCACATCCAGAGTCGTTTCACAATAATGAACTCGGACATGTGTGCGTATGTTCTCATTGAGATTCGGGCACTAAGCTTTAGAGATTTTGATCGAAGGTAATAATTTCAGAATAACCGTTTATCCTGAATATGTTCCTTTACGTTTCTGAAGTTATTCATATTAATGTAACTGGCAAGGTGTGCACCAGTTGAAAATCTGTCATTAGAGGAAAACACTACCGACCGTTTATGACAGCGTAGTGCGCTGGGAAAACAAAGAATGGTCGTAGGACCGAAGTAGCCAAATTTTCTATTGTGGCTGAAGTCTAGAGCACTGACACCGTCATTCTTGAAATTTTTCCAACGTAAAGGGTATTCTATGAAGTTTCGAGGTTGCAGCTGGATGATGTCGACTTGTTGCCATTGGGGCCATTTGGGCTTACAACTCTTCAGCCATCTTCAGATGAGTGTGTTGCACTGGAGATTGCTAGTTCACATACAACAGGGAATAAAACGAGTTAAATGCTCCACTGCCTATTGGTGGAAGTGATCAATTGTAGACATCAACCAGATCTCTGCCAAAACAGCAGAAACGGATGAAGATCGGTCCCCGGACGGCCACGTGACACAACCGATAGGCGTATGGATCTGCATCTGTAGCTGGAATCTGAGCAGCAGTTGGCACCAAAGTGACACAATGAACTGTTAGAAATCGGATACTTCTAGAATAGCTCCTAGCCAGATGCCCAGTAGCGTGCATTCCACTGGCACAAAACCACCGCCATTTGCGACTTCTGTGATGTCAAGCGAGAGCCCATTGGAGCATGGAATGGAGGTCTCTTGTGTTTTCTGATGAAAGCTGGTTCGTTGATAAGAAGGCGGCTTCTTGAGGGCCTACAAACGACTTTTCTGAGCGCTAGAAGCACTGGACTTACACCTGGAGTTATGGTGTGGGGTGCAATTTCGTATGACAACAGGAACACTCTCGTGGTTACCCCACGCACCCTGACTACAAGTTTGTAAGTCAGTCTGGTGATTCGACCTATGGTGCTGTCATTCATGAACAGCATTACAGCAGGATAACGTTCACTCACATAGCGTTGTTTGTAATCCAATGAGCCCTGCAGAGGGTCAACATGTCGGCCTGACCTGATCCATTACCAGACCTGTCTCCAGTCGAGCACATATGGGACGTTATCGAACGAGAACTCCAGCGTCATCAACAAACAGTATTACCCGTCCATGTAATGATCGATCAAGTGCAATTAGCGTGGAACTCCATCCCAAAAATTGACATCCGACACCTGTACAACACAACGCATGCACTTTTGCATGCCTGCACTGAAAGTCCAGGCCGTTACACTGGTTTCTAATGTACCAGGATTTCACTTTTGCAATGACATATCTCGCTCTTGCATTAATCTGTGATGTTGGAATGTTAATCGCTCAAATATGTCACCTAGAGAAATGTATTCCCGAAATTTCATTACAACACGTTACTTACATTTTAGTGTTGTGATTTTTTCATCATTGCATTTATTCCCAAGAAATTACGCGAATCTCATGAACTATAGCAAGATATTGTGTACATAGGGCTTAAAGATGATATTACATTCGGGAACACTTATTTGGACTAAAACTGTTGATTCAACATTTCACGACGTGTATAAGGAGTAATTACAAATATTTTTTGTTAATCTTGAGAGAAATTCAATCCTCTACAACAATGGTCATTATGACTTGTGCCCAAAACTGCTCTAAAGGTGTTACTAAGGCTAAACCACTGACATATTTATCTTTTTGCTATTTCTTGACGTTTTTGCAGATTTTCACTGCTTCGTATCTCAGTAGCTGTGCCGAGTTCTCCAACATAATATGTATGAAACTTGCAGGAAATTTAACGTTCTGTAAAACTGATACTGGAATATTTTCGCTTAAAATGCACTGGAAGCAAGTTACTAAGAAGAAACTTAAAAATGTGCATTTTTCTTAGTGGATTTTTTTCAGGATGGCGGATAACGTACAATGGGGAGAACGCCTGAAACTTGGATTTTCCGCGAGTGGAGTAATATGCACAACATGCCTGAAAATCAAAATTACTCCACCCTTTCCAGTTCAGAATGGTATCTCCACTGGGTTATTATGGTTCAAGTCCAGTCACGACTTCGGACTATACACTCTCAGATAACTAGTGTTGAGAGGTTCTCGACAAGAATAAACACATTGTGACGGGGAAATTGTCGCAGCAGTGACATCTTTTCGTAGCGTTAACATTTCATTCTTTCTCCTCCGTCAATAGTTACATACACAAGCTGCATATTGGGGTATCATCAGTGGACAAGTTCCATCCCATATCACATTATTGGCAATATATTCAACAGTGTCTGAAAGGGTTATGTACAATAGACTTTATAATCAGTACAGAAAAATATTCTCATTCGCAATCAGTTTGGATTTCGGAAAGGATTGTCAACTGATGAAGCTATATTCACTGTTACAGATTATATATTATAATTAATAAATCAAAAATTATTACCATTTGGAATATTCTGTGATCTGGCTAAAGATTTTGATTGTGTTAAACATGATATCCTTACACAAAAGTTAAAATATTATGGGAAAACAGGAGTAGCAGGCTCATGGTTCTCATCCTAACTTTTTAATAGAAAACAGTGTGTGTCTGTATTAGGCTTACCACATAACAATAGTCATTCAAAATATGAAACCATCAGACAAGGCGTGCCCCAGGGCTCTATTTTAGGTCCTATGTTGTTCCTACAATATAATAATGACCTTCCATAAGCAGTGCCACAAAATGCGAATTTTGTCTTATTTGCAGATGATATCAGTATTGGTATAAAAAACAGTACCCACGATCTCACTAAGCAAGCAGCTAATGAAATATTTGTATCAGTGGGTGGTTCACAGCAAATGGATTTGCCAAAATCCAGTACATACAGTTTAGTACCTCACAAAAATACCTGACCCTGTAAGTATAATGTATTCAAACAATGAAATTAAAGCTGTAGACAGTGTCAAATTTTTAGGGCTACAAATTGACCACTGCCTAAACTGGAAAACTCGCACTCTAGACTTAATGAAACGCCTTAGTTCAGCTACATTTACAGTACGCCTGATAGCAGAAATAGGTGATTTAAAAATGAAGAAGTTAGTTTACTCAGGCTACTTCCATTCAGTAATGAGAAATGGAATCATCTTTTGGAAAACTCCTCTCACAAAGAGAACATTTTCAAAATTCAGAAACGAGTCATTAGAATTATATCTGGTGTCAGTCTTGAATCATCATGCAGAGGCGCTTGGTATTCTAACTACTACTTCTCAGTACATATATTCATTAATGTCCTTTGTCATTTCCAACATGTCTCTTTTTACACAAGACAGTGCAAAACATGATTATAATACCAGATCCAAAAACAATCTGTGTAAGGACTATAAAAGCATAACATTAGTACAAAAAGGAGTCAAATAAATGGGTACTCATATAGTCAATAACTTACCAGAGCATATCAAAGGTCTTGTAAGTGAGAAAGATGGGTTTCAGAGTGAATTAAAGGACTTCCTGTTGGCCAACTCCTTCTACGTCATCGTTGAATATCTTCACAAGGATTATAGCTCATAACTACGTCTGCATTAGAACTGTACAATATCCATGTATTTGAGTAAAAAAAAAAAAAAACAAAAAAAAAACAAAAAAAAACTGAGTAGTGTCCGATTGAAGAACGGTTTGTGAAAAAGTGTTGGTCAGAGCTTAGTCAGAAGAGGCATGTGCTGAGAGCCCGTGCGGCCGGCCGCCAGCTGATCGAGGCGGCACTAGGAACAATGAGCGGTCCAGGCGAGTGGGCGCCGGACTGAGTCATCCCGCGCTGCTGAGCTGTGCCGTGCGTGTGTCACCGCTGCCCACCTGACGCCCAGCGGACGGACGCTCTTCCTTTCTTCTCGCCTCTCACCCTTACCTTCCCACAACTAACGGCGTCCCTTGGTGTCTGCTGCTCACAAGAACCATACTGCCAAACGGGCAGTGTTGCAACAAACTTTTAATTCACACTTGTTACTCTGTTATTAAACTCCTACAAACAAAATATTCCGGATTTCTTTGCCAATGGCCTTGTCAAAGAGGGCGGAGGAGCAGACAGAGGTTCAGGTCACACACTTGCCTTTGAGGTGGTAAACTGCCCCCTTAAGGCGGAAGGATCAGCAATGAGCAGTGGCATGGGGATGAAGCAAGCAATGGAAAGAACTGCATTAAGGACTAAAAAATAAAATAAAATAAAATGGTTCAAATGGCTCTGAGCACTATGGGACTTAACTTCTGAGGTCATCAGTCCCCTAGAACTTAGAACTACTTAAACCTAGCTAACCTAAGGACATCACACACATTCATGCCCGAGGCAGGTTCCGAACCTGCGACCGTATCGGTCGCACGCTTCCAGACTGTAGCGCCTAGAACCGCTCGGCCACCCCGTCTGGCGCATTAAAGACACATAGTGTCTGTCCACAAGACATGTGGTCTGTTGTGGAAAAAGTGTCAGGATGGATCTCCCCATTGTCAGAAGATTCCGGACTATTCACTCATTCGGATCTCCGGCAGGGGCTGCCAATTTCCCGCAGGCCCAGAAGGCAACTCCATTCAAATGGCTGAAGCTGTTCAACATCAGTAGGTACTCGTGGGTGGGGCACAGTTGTACCCTAGAATGAAAGTTGCAAACATTGTTCATCTCTAAAGTCAGCACAGTCAATGACTGTAGAGTCAAAGCTGAGGCGCCACAGACAAGCCTTCTTACAGACGTCTATCGCCAATAACAGTGACCAGAGAATCAATAACACTACACTACCCACATATTACGCTCTGGTGCCACTGAACAGAGCTCTTGAGGGTGCTGCAGTTTTTTTTCCGGCAATGTAGTAACGAAACTTATTAGCAGACACTGGAGGTTGTTGAATGCTATCATGTCTTGTGATGGTACTATCAGTTCAAACGCCAATAGGGTACCATTCACGATTGAAAAGTGTCTCTATCCAATGACGACATGTCTACAAAAATGTGTGATACAAGTACTGCAGTCTAGTGGGAAAGATACGTCCGCTGAGAGTTTTTGCGATCGGTTCCCATTAACTGGGCCGGCAGCGGTGGCCGAGTGGTTGTAGGCGCTTCAGTCTGGAAGCGCGCGACCACTACGGTCGCAGGTTCGAATCCTGCCTCGGGCATGGATGTGTGTGATGTCCTTAGGTTAGTTAGGTTTAAGAAGTTCTAAGTTCTACGGGACTGATGACCTCAGCGTTAAGTCCCATAGTGCTCAGAGCCATTTGAACCATCTGAACCCATTAACAGGAACACTACTGCACAAACGCTGAATGGATGACTTAATGAAATGCCATTAGCTGAATAACTTCTGTATCACGCGTTTCGGGATAACCCATCTTCATTATCAGATATATCGAGTGGTACAGATGAAGCGAAGGTTGTGTATGTATCACATAACTTCATTTCATATGTATAACTCCATGTATCTGACACTAGTGATAGATTATCGCAAATGGATCACATGAGAGTCATTCTTGCACATGTGATAAAGATTCATTAAGTGACCCATTCAGCGTCTGTGCAGTACTGTTCCAGTCATACAATATGGTCGCATGCTTTCTGTACGTCATTTTGTCGCATCTCTAGTGGGATTCCATTGAACATTGAGGGCGGGCCGGCCGGTGTGGCCGTGCGGTTAAAGGCGCTTCAGTCTGGAACCGCGTGACCGCTGCGGTCGCAGGTTCGAATCCTGCCTCGGGCATGGATGTGTGTGATGTCCTTAGGTTTAATTAGTTCTAAGTTCTAGGCGACTGATGACCTCAGAAGTTAAGTCGCATAGTGCTCAGAGCCATTTGAACCAGCCATTGAGGGCGAAGAAGATGGGTTTCAGCGCATACAGAGTCAGTTCATTGTTATCACGTTTCATTTCGTTTCGTGGACTTACATCTTGCGTCCCGTATAAAACTCTTATGAGGATTTGTCTTCAAGCGTTAATTATCTCCTTGAAAAAAATTAAGGTACGGATTGCTTCGTTAATATTTTGTAGTAACATGCTTGCAGTCCTGGAATGCAATGACCTCCCCGGCCTATAGTAGCACAGCAGGTCGCTAGGGATGACAAAACAAAATTATACATTGCAATGACACACTGAACCGCCACAGAAACTGGTACAGGCATGCATATTCAAATACAGAGATATGCAAATTCGGTTATGCGGTCAGCAGTGCACATATAAGACAATTTTCTGGCGCAGTTGTTAGATCGGTTACTGCTGCTGCAATGGAAGGTTATCAAGATTTAAGTGAGTTTGAACATGGTGTTATAGTCCGGGCACGAGTGCTGGGGCACACCATCACCGAGGTAGCGCTGAAGTGGGAATTTTCCCGTACGGCCATTTCACGAGTGTACCGTGATTATCAGAATCCGGTAAAACATCAAATTTCCGACATAGCTGCGGCCGGAAAAATATCCTGCAAGATCGGGACCAACGACGACTGAAGAGAATTGTTCAACGTTCCAGAAATGCAACCCTTCCACAAACTGCTGCATATTTCAGTGCTGGGCCATCAACAAGTGCCAGCGTGCGAACCACTCAACGAATCATCATCGATATGGGCTTTCGGAGATGAAGACCAACTCGGGTGCCCTTGATGACTGCACGCTACAAAGCTTTACGCCTCGCTTGGGCCCGACACCGACACCGACATTGGACTGCTGATGACTGGAAATGTTGTGTGATCGCACGAGTATCGTTTCAAATTGTATTGAGCGAATGGACGTATACGGGTATGGAGACAACCTCATGAATCCATGGACCCTGCATGTCAGCAAGGGACTGTTCAAGCTGGTGGAGGCTCTGTAATAGTGTGGGACGTGTGCAGGTGGAGTGATATGGGACCCCTGATGCGTCTAGTTCCGACTGTGACAGGTGACACGTACATTATAAGCGTCCTGTCCGATCACCTGCATCCATTGATGTCCATTGTGCATTCCGACGGACTTTGTCAATTTAAGCAGGACAATGCGACACACCACACGTCCAGAATTGCTACAGCGTGGCTCCTGGCACACTCTGGGATGCCTTGCAACATGCTGTTCAGAAAAGATCAAATGGTTCAAATGGCTCTGAGCGCTATAGGACTTAACTACTGAGGCCATCAGGCCCCTAGAACTTAGAACTAATTAAACCTAACCAACCTAAGGACATCACACACATCCATGCCCGAGGCAGGATTCGAACCTGCGACCGTAGCGGTCGCGCTGTTCCAGACTGTAGCGCCTAGAACCGCTCGGTCACCCCGGCCGGCCAGAAGAGATCTCCACCCCCCGTACTCTTACGGGTTTATGGAAAGCCCTGTGGTGCCAATTCCCTCAAGAACTGCTTCAGACATTAGACGAGTTCATGCCAAGTCGTGTTGCGGCACTTCTGCGTTCTCGCGGGGGTCCAACACGATATTAGGCAGGTGGCTACTCAGTGTAATATGGGACATCGTGTGATAATTCGTTTTCTCTGGAACAACACTGCAATTACTCTCACTGAGATGGTGGAGGTATACAACAACAACGCACCATCGTATGACAGTATGACACAATGGCTGGGCGGTGCAAACGTTGACAGTCTATAGTCAAACAAGTATAACTGACGAAGGAGGAAGATGCCGATCATACCTAAGTGTAGAACAAGGAATTGCCTTGTGTTTGAAAAGTGGCTTATCACAACCGATGCAGCAGTACAAAAAGTATAAATTAGTCACGGATTAGTTTCCTACATCCTGCACAATTTTAACACGACAAAGTTCGCCGCACACTAGGATCCATGAGTGCTTCAACCTATTCAAGAATTCCTCCAAACTGAGGCAGGAATGCAAATGTTGCAGCTGTGTCAGGCCATTGTAGGTGAGATCTGCAACTGCTTAATCACCTCGGACGCGTACTTGGTGTATCACTGAGAATCCGAGGCCAAGGAGTAAAGGAAGCGGTTTTTTCTCTCGTGGGATGGGGGGCCGGGGGCCGGTGGTGGTGGGGGGAAATGTCATGGTATGGTATGGTACTAGCAGACAAGGATGGTAAGAGAAAGCCGTTACAGGAGCGTACTATTGAAATCTCCCGGTTACCGCAGTCTTTCAACGCGAGGCATAATGTGAAGATGTCCAAGAGGGTGTTTTTGCTGCACGACAACGCTCTAACTTGTTCTGCTTATGACATTTTTTTTCGATGCTGCTCATTTGAGGTATGGAATATTGGCTTAGTTCACTTATTTCTCCTACTGGGTACCCACTGACTTTTTTTACAGGGCGTTGCAGAGATTTTCAGAACGTAGACTAGTTTTCGGTGTGCTGATCATCTAAAGTAACGAATTCTACAAGAAAGATCTCGGGGAATGTATCCATCGCTGGGATGAATGTCTCACACTGAAAAAAGAATACGCACAGAAAGATAAACACCTCCACCTAGTTTCATGACCATAGATAGACTATTTCGAGTTGGTAACCAAAATCTGTCTTACTATCAATCAGAAGTGTAAAGTTCATTCTGGAACCGGAAGTGTAGCTACACAAATAGGGGGAACTATTGATAGCAAATTAAATCTCGGGGATGACATTCACTCTGCATTCAGTATGATATACAAAAGTAAAAACGTGAACATGCCAACTCCCTGATTTTTATTTTACTTGCGATGACCGGTTTCGGCAAATCTAAATTACCGTCATGGGATCTGTAAAACATGTTCATCGAAAAACAAGCATAATCAGGTTAGATGTAACAGAGTGGAGTACATATTTAAACAACAAATATATATACAACATAGTTTGTGCATGCAGTACCTAGTGTCAAGTCGTGAAACGTCTTTCCAGTAAAATAAGGAAAGTTATACACCGGAATGTCAATAACACAATAAGATTTACATAAAATATCATGCATGTTGACCGATTGCACAAGCTTATATTTACCCAAAAGGTGAAAGACGGCTGAGAATCACAAGTCAAAAGCGAAGTTTTACGAGCTACCGGAAGATGGCACTGCAGCAGTAAACGAACACAAATACAGTCGTAACATACTAAGCGTAAGGAAGAATAGTAAACAAAACAATGCGGTATATACAATTTCGTCAGTAATTATACAAACCACGTAATCCAAATCATATTCGAATCACTAAATTATTATTATTATTATTATTATTATTATTATTATTATTATTCCAGGATTAATTAATGCAGAGGTAAACTATTAACAACATTTTGTTGTATTCCTGTTATCTTCTGCCAAGGCTCACTATTCAGTGCCTCCTCCTTGTGTATCCTGCGATGCTCCATTATTCCGTTGATGTGATCATTCCAAGAACGCCGTGGTCTCCCAAGTCTAAATCTGCCAGGTGGTTTCCATTCGTAAAGCTTCTTTGGCCATCGATGATCTAACTTCCGTACCACTTTAGGGATTTTCTTTCAGTTCTGTCTATCAATGTTTAATCTGCCTTCATTCGAACTCCCACAACGTTATTTGTTTTCTTTTCAATTCTTGATATTCTAACTCATCCGTTTCACAGCTGTTATTCTTCTTTTGAGCTCAGCATTTATAATCCATAGTTTCGACCCATAGTATAGAACTGATTCAACAATTAGCCTACCCACTCTTTTACTATTATCATTAGAAATGTTCTTGTCCCACCCTATTGCTCTTCTGCTTTGTTGTATTCTGAATTTTATTCCTGTAGTACCTAGCCCATTTTTGACTATATATATCGCCTAGATGTGCTTCTGCCTATTTCATAACTGCTCCATCATTGACGTGAAACCGAGCGAGGTGTCGCAGTGGTTAGCACACTGGAATCGCACTGAACGACGGTTCATTCCCACGTAGGCCATCCTGATTTAGGTTTTCCGTTATTTCCCTAAATCGCTTCAGGCAAATGCCGGAATGGTTCCTTTGCCACGGTACGGCCGAGTTTCCTCCCCATCCTTCCCTAATCCGATGAGACCGATGACCTCGCTGTTTGGTCTCTTGCCCCAAACCAGTCCAATCCAACCCAACCCAACCCATTGATGTGAGCTTCAAATTTAGTGTCACTAACCATTACCAAATATTAGGTTTTTCTCAGACTCATTTGCAATCCCCATTTATCATATTCCTGATATGACATATCATGAGTTCCAGATCTAACTCATATTGCGCTAGAACAGCTAGATCATCAGCAAACCGTAACGAAAATTGCTGTACATCGTTGACAATAATACCCATTCCTCCACAGGTGCTCTTTCACCTTCAAAGAACCACTTCTACATATAAATATTCTACGTATAAATTGAGCAATACGGGTGATATCCTGCAACTCTGCCTCAGCCCCTTTGTGACGTTAATATATTCTGACAATTCTTTTAAGCTAAACCTTATTTCTGTACGTTTCAATAATAATCTGTGCAAAATGGTCATCCATCTCTAAATCCTTCAAAGTTTCCCAGAGGTTTGCACTAGGAACCGTGTCATGGGCTTGAAGTCTACAAAGGCGATGTGTAGCTCCTTCCATATTGCTATGAATTTTTCCATTAGCTGTTGTAAAATAAAAAGGTTACTGTACAGGATCTGTTCTGCCTGAATCCGCTATGGTGTTTGCAGTACGGTGTCCGACATTGTGTCTCGCTTTTAGAAAAAAAATTTTACGTAAATTCTTTTGTGTTACTGCCATGCTGATGGATCACTTTCTTCATGTTCTTGGACGCACTACTCACTGTTGCTGTTTCCTCCACCTGCTACTGAAGGACTTCAGATTGGTGGCCCTTGCCACAGGTCAAACCTTCGCATCAGACAGGAACATGCCTATACCACACCACATTCCCTGCTCGATATACTCCTGCTGATGAGTCCATCCATGTGTTTAGTGTGGTGAGAAGTGAAGTGCTAGCGTGTGACGCTTCCCACATTGTAGCTCTGCTTGGGAGAGGCCACAGTCCTGAACCAGAATACGCCTCCCCAGTGAAAGCATCATCGCTCTCCAAGCTTGTGATTCCATTTTATTATTTTAATTTTAATGTCTTATATGTTATCTGTTGTTCAGTAGAGAAGGGGACACTACATACAAATCTTATTTAGTGAATTTACTAACTTACCCCAATGAACACGACTTTACTTTCGTTGTTTACATAACGATTTAAATGAATTTTGTATAGATAGAGGTTTCTGTGCACACATTTCACACATTCCGCACAAATTACTGTGTATAATGTTATGCAATATAATCTGGATTTCAAAATTTTGCCGAATGTCATGCGAATTAAGTGTCATGACCGTATTTATGTGTACAAGTTAGATATGCCTGTTATTACAAATCTATGGTAATTGGTTGCTTGTGATATGAGAGGACCATCAGTCATCTGTCAACGAAATGACATTCGATATTGCACACATGATGGAAATTCAGTGATTATGCTTGTATTTTTAATCTATATGCTTTACAGAAGAGATGATGGCAAGTTAAATTTGCCGAAACCGGTTATCAGACATACAAGTGTAATTAGCTGTCTTGACTGTTGAAGTTTTTGCTTTTGTATTTAATACTACTCTGGAATGCCCTATACTTGAGTGATGTCAAGTGTGTACCTATTGTTAGCCTGTGATATGTGGTACAAAGCTGAAGCAGACCTGAATGCTTGTTGGAGAGAATGTAGCGCCCGTAATAGGGCGGCGGAAAACGACGTAGGAGTATTACAAAGACCGGGTAGAGGCTTCTCGCATAGACAGGTGGGGTGTCCCGTACACAGGCTCCCACGTGAGTGCGCAGCCTTTAGTTAGCGACTTGGAATTTTGATTGAGATAATCGCTAAGACAAAGCGAGCACGAGAACGCTTGCGTTCCGGCGTCCAGTTGGAGCGATTTACAGCCGCCGGCCCGGAGCCTTATCCTATTCTGTTGCATAACTCACGGCACGAGGTGAGTCTGCGTTCCTAGGCGAGCTATAAACCGCGAGCCCCCTCTCGTGTGCGTGCGTCGCGGCGCGTACGTTAGCCAGCAGAACGGACCGTGACGCGGCCTAGCGTGGGAGAGCGGCAGCAAACTGGACAACGTATCACCGCCGCGGTGCGCTCCAACAATGCGGCAGTAAAGGTGCGCGCATAGATGACCGCCGCGGCGTTTGCAGCGTCTCTGTAAGTACGGGCGGCCGGTACCCTAGCACCCCCGCCTAGCTTCGATGTAACGTTGGCTGCAACAGTCAAACAAAACTGTTACTTTAGAGCTGTGGCATTGGACTCAGTCTGTTCACGGCTGCACCCCCATTTCTACTGCAAGAGTCACGTTAGGTTGTAGTCATTAGGTTCAGATTATGCCACCAGATATAAAGTAAAGTGAATAATTTTTTCCGTAAGTTGCATGTACACGTACAGTTCTTTTACTCATTATAATCTCCGCGCCACAGAAGGGTAGGACACCTACAGAATAGCCAAAACTAATTGGCGCCAGCCATTAGTCAACTGTGATGCGATGAACTATTTTCGTCAGCCGTGGAAGCGTTTCAGCTTTTAACGTTGCTTCAGTCATCTCCCCTCAATCTTTTAGGTGTAACAAAATTTTCGTACTAATTTTCTACGCTTAAGTATCTACATTTGAGCACAAAAACAACGTCTTTTTGATAATCTTACAGGTTGCTTCATGTTGTACAAGCTTGTAGAAATACACTGAAGTGACAAAGAAACTGCTATAAGGTTGCGTATTCAAATACAGTGATGTGAACATCAGGAATCTGGGAAAAAATCGAGTCTTCGAAATCGCTGCGGGCGGAAAAAGATCCCACAAGAACGGGACCAACGATGACTGAAGGGAATCTTTCCAAGGGACAGAAACGCAACCCTACACAAAATTGCTGCAGATTTCAATGCTGGCCCATCAGAAAGTGTCAACGTGCGAACCATTCAACGAAACATCATTGATATGAGCTTTAGGAGGTGAAGGCCCACTCGTGTAACCTTGATGACTGCATGACACAAAGTTTTACACCTCGTCTGAGCCTGTCAACACCGACATAGGACTGTTGATGACTGGAAACATGTTGCCTGGTCGGACGAGTTTTGTTTCAAATTGCATCGAGTGGACACACGTGTACGGGTATGGACCAAACCTCTTGAATCCATGGAATCAGAATGTCAGCAGGGGACTGCTGAAGCTCGTAGAGGCTCTGTAATCGCGTGGGGCGGCAATTCCAACAGGACAATGTGACACACCATACGTCCAGAACTGCTACAGAGTGGCTCCAGGAATATTCTTCTGAGTTTAAACACTTCAAGTACCAATCTCTCCAGACATGAACATAGTTGAACACATCTGGAATTCCTTGCAACGTGCTGTTCTCAGGAGATCTCTACTCCCTCGTACTCTTACCGATCTATGGACAGCCCTGCAAATTTCTTTGTGTCAATTCCCTCCGACAGTACTTCAGACATTATTCGAGTCCATGCCACATCGTGTTTCGGCACTTCTGCGTGCTCATGGGGGTCCTACTCGATACTGGGCAGGTGCACCAGTTTCTTTAGTGCAGGTTCTGGTAGCTCATTTACATTTGACGTTGTCTTCAAAGAAACAGTCTTGCCCATGATGTCATTTAACCACGCGATTGAATTACCGATTTAGATACACTTGCACATTTGATAAAGGTGCTCACATAAATTAGTGATTACCTTAGTTTGCAGAATTATCCATAGTAGACACCTTTTTTAGCTTGCCTGGCGACCAAGCAAAGCGTCTGCTTTGACAAAGTCAAAGATCTTACAAAACCTCCAGGTGGAGGCTGGAGCTATTGTTCTGGTTGTCGTTTACACATTTTTCAGACAGGATAATAATATTATAAAAAGTAGTGAAACATAATACATATAGTTTGCGAATAAGGGCTACAGTCGTTTTGGCATTTAATTTTGAGAACATGATTTTCTACGTTTTGAGGATAATGGTATAATTTATTTGACTAGGGCGTCTTTTCCACTCTGATCGTCAAACAGATATCTCGCAGTTTTGCGATTTTCTCCCAATAAGTTACATATCTTTTATCAGGATTGACGTACAGGATGTCCCACTCAAACCTTCTTGATTTCAAAGACCCAGGAAAAAAAACACAGTATATACGACTGTGAAAAATGCATCATATTGTAGAGCATCTCAAAGAATTTATTTATTTATCATCAGTACGCCTCTACATGCGAATTATTTGCAGCACGAAGAATATCAAGTCTATATTCAATTTCCTGCCAAGTTCTTTGCAACATTTCCTTTGTTATTGTTGCAATCGCATTAGTGATACCATGTCGCTACGTAGGAGTATCGTCCACTTTGTTCGCATACACGTGGTCTTTCACGAATCCCCAAATGAATAAAACCAAGCGGCGTAATGTCGGGCGAACGTGGTTGCCAGGCAATGGGTCCTCCGCGTCCGATCCAACGACTGGGAAATTTCCTATCCAGGAACTTGCGAATAACCTTTGACCAATGCGGCGGAGCTCCAACTTGTTGAAAAATGATGTTGGGTTGCCAATCTTGTATCTGAGGGTACACAAACTGCTCCAGCATGTCCAGATATATTGACGCATTAACTGTTTGTTCCGCGAAAGACGAATGGTCCAACAATCTTGTCGTGCATTAGCCCGCAACAGACGTCTAATTTAGGGCTATCACAAACATGTTCATTGTCAACGTGCGGACTTTGCGAACCCCAAATCCGAACAGTATGCCTATGAACCCTTCCTGATAGAAGAAAGATTGCCTCAGCTGAGAATAAACATCTTTCCAGGAAGCTAGCATCCATATCAATACGCTGCAGCATATCCACAGCAAATTGTTGTCGGCTTGGTTTGTCGTTCAGCGTCAGATGTTGCAGAATTTGCACTTTGTAACCACACATACGCAGACGCTGGTGAACTACGGGATGCGATGTAGATATGGGTACATAAAGTTGCTTAGATGCTTGACGAATTGACTTATATGGGCTTCTGAGAAATGTTTGTCTGGTGTCCTCCACTGTCTCTTCTGAAACTCCGTAACATGCAACGCCAAAATGTTTCAGAACACTTCCTGTTGCGAGGAACTTCCTATACCATTCTTTAATTGTTTTCACATCAGGTGGATCACATTAATGCATACGACGATAATTTCTTTACATAGTAATCGGCGATTTTGTTTCTGCAAACCACACTCAGCTTGCGCGCGCTACTGTGGAGTCGTCATTTTTACTTCAAGCGACCATGGTGCACTAACGACGATACTTCGCGCATCTGACGCGGGAATATAAATTCTTTGAGATGCTGTACAATGTGGTGCATTTTTCATTGTAACTACTGTGATTCTGAAAAGTACCGACAGGTATATGTGACCATGCCGACACCAGCTGCGTTAGGTTACTCGGATGAGTTGGTCCCATTGAACCACTATTGAATTTACATCCTGGGAGTTTGATGGTCAGGGGAGTACGGTAAACTCATGCTGGTGCTCCTCGAACGACGCACTTTCATTGCGAGCTGTGTGACATGTTATGTTGTCCTGCTGGAAGATGTCATCGTGCTGAGGAAGAAACAAATCCTTCCGACAATTGTTATAGGGACGTACGCGCCAACGATCATCTGTCCGACGGGCCATAAAAACGTGATTCATCTGAAAAGGCCACCTGTCACCACTCAGTGGACATTTAGCCGCGGCACTGGGGGGGGGCAAATTCCACTCTTCGTCCGTCGCCGACAGATAGCAGGCAGCATGTGTGTATGAACAAGGCGCCTGCCTCGGAGGTCCAGACGCAGGAATGTTCGCGGAACGGTCATTGAGGAGACACTGTTAGTAGCCCCTTGGTTCATGTGGGCGACTAGATGCTCAATAGTTGCTTGTTTATTCGTCCAGACACATCTCCACAGCCTACGTTCACCCTTGTCATCTGTGGTTCGCGTTACACCACAGTCGCCTCGCAGCTGTTTTCAGTGCGTCATTTTGCCATGTACGGTACACTCGAACCATGGCCACACTCAAACAGTCACAGATTTAATCGTTTTTGAAATGTTTACTTCCTTGGCCCGAAAGCCAATGATATTTCCTTTTGGGAGTCAGATAAGTCACTCTATTACGGCATTACGATGACTGCACTGGTAGATATCATGCCCTAGATATCCTCGACTGCTAGTGTTGCCTTGCCGTTGCACGTTGCACGTTGACGTCGATCATAGGTGGCGGCCACATTAATGTGAATGGACACCGTGTAGTATTAACAAGAGGCCTTGAGACAGAAATGTTTCAGCAAGTGTTTTGTAGTGCAGCACTGTACCAAAGTAAAATATGGGCTGTGTGAAAATATGAAAACAACAGAATCGAAGCGCTTGAGAAGTGGTGTTACACAAGGATACTGACTGACAAGGTAAAAATAGACCAAATTCTCCACAGGAGCGGATAAGAAAAGAATGTGTTGAAACAATCTAGCGAGAAGACATTAGAGAATAACTTCCATGCTACTAGAGGTAGTAAAGAAAGAGTAGGAATGATGCAGTTTAACGTTCCATGGACATCGAGGTCATAAGAGACAGTGCACTAACTCTGTTTGAAGTCATTTACCTGTGGTGATTTAGGGAGATCACAGAAAACCTACATATGGAAGGCCGAACGTAGATTTCAATGAAATTTGTCATTAAAAATACATCACTTTTTCAAACCAACAGCTCAATTCATAGAAACAATACTAGAAATAAGAATTATCGTCACAAGGATTTAAAGTCACTTTGTCTTGTACAAAAAGATGTGGATTATTCAGGAACACATATTTTCAATAACTTACCAGCAGCCATAAAAAGCTTAATAATCAATGAAATTCAGTTTAAGAGAAGCCTAAAGGATCCTTCTACTCCACTGAAGAATATATAAATATAACTTCTGCACAATTTCAGTGCAGTAATGTTCTTTATAAATAAGTGTGTGTGTGTGTGTGTAAGTTCAATCTAACTTCTGCACCAATTCAGTGCAGTAATGTGTTCATTGTAAATAACTATTATAGTAGTTGTATTACACGTTTATTACCTTTGTTGTTGTGGTCTTCAGTCCTTAGACTGGTTTGATGCAGCCCTCCATGCTACTCTATCCTGTGCAAGCTTCTTCATCTCCCAGTACCTACTGCAACCTACATCCTTCTGAATCTGCTTAGTGTATTCATCTATTGGTCTCCCTCTATGATTTTTACCCTCCACGCTGCCCTCCAACACCAAATTGGTGATGCCTTGATGCCTCAGAACATATCCTACCAACCGATCCCTTCTTCTGGTCAAGCTGTGCCACAAACTTTTCTCCCCAATCCTATTCAATACTTCCTCATTAGTTATGTGATCTACCCATCTCGTCTTCAGCATTCTTCTGTAGCACCACATTTCGAAAGCTTCTATTCTCTTCTTGTCCAAACTATTTATCGTCCATGTTTCACTTGCATACATGGCTACACTCCATACAAATACTTTCAGAAATGACTTCCTGACACTTAAATCTATACTCAATGTTAACAAATTTCTCTTCTTCAGAAAAGCTTTCCTTGCCATTGCCAGTCTACATTTTATATCCTCTCTACTTCGACCATCATCAGTTATTTTGCTCCCCAAATAGCAAAACTCCTTTACTACTTCAAGTGTCTCATTTCCTAATCTAATTCCCTCAGCATCACCAGACTTAATTCAACTACATTCCATTATCCCCGTTTTGCTTTTGTTGATGTTCATCTTATATCCTCCTTCCAAGACGCTATCCATTCCATTCAACTGCTCTTCCAAGTCCTTTGCTGTCTCTGACAATTACAATGTCATCGGCGAACCTCAAAGTTTTTATTTCTTCTCCATGGATTTTAATACCTACTCCGAATTTATCTTTTGTTTCCTTTACTGCTTGCTCAATATACAGATTGAATAACATCGGGGAGAGGCTACCACCCTGTCTTATTCCCTTCCCAACAACTGCTTCCCTTTCATGTCCCTCGACTCTTATAACTGCCATCTGGTTTCTGTACAAATTGTAGATAGCCTTTCGCTCCCTGTATTTCACCTCTGCCACCTTTAGAATTTGAAAGCGAGTATTCCAGTCAACATTGTCAAAAGCTTTCTCTAAGTCTACAAATGCTAGAAACGTAGGTTTGCCTTTCCTTAATCTTTCTTCTAAGATACGTCGTAAGGTCAGTAATGCCTCACGTGTTTCAGTATTTCTACGGAAACCAAAGTGATCTTCCCAGAGGTCGGCTTCTACCAGTTTTTCTATTCGTCTGTAAAGAATTCGTGTTAGTATTTTGCAGCTGTGGCTTATTAAACTGATTGATCGGTAATTTTCACATCTGTCAAAACCTGCTTTCTTTGGGATTGGGATTATAATATTCTTCTTGAAGTCTGAGGGTATTTCGCCTGTCTCATACATCTTGCTCACCAGATGGTAGAGTTTTGTCAGGAGTGGCTCTCCCAAGGCCGTCAGTAGTTCCAATGGAATTTGTCTACTCTGGGGGCCTTGTTTCGACTCAGGTCATTGAGTGCTCTGTCAAACTCTTCACGCAGTATCGTATCTCCCATTTCATCTTCATCTACATCCTCTTCCAATTCCATAATATTGTCCTGAAGTATAGACCCTCTATATACGCCTTCCACCTTTCTGTTTTCCCTTCTTTGCTTAGAACTGGGTTTCCATCTGAGCTCTTGATGTTCATACAAGTGGTTCTCTTATCTCCAAAGGTCTCTTTAATTTTCCTGTAGGCAGTATCTATCTTACCCCTAGTGAGATAAGCCTCTACATCTTTACATTTGTCCTCTAGCCATCCCTGCTTAGCCATTTTGCACTTCCTGTCGATCTCATTTTAGAGACGTTTGTATTCCTTTTTGCCTGCTTCATTTACTGCATTTTTATATTTTCTCCTTTCATCAATTAAATTCAATACTTCTCCTGTTACCGAAGGATTTCTACTAGCCCTCGTCTTTTTACCTACTTGATCCTCTGCTGCCTTCACTACTTCATCCCTCAAAGCTACCCATTCTTCTTCTACTGTATTTCTTTCCCCCATTCCTGTCAATTCTTCCCTTATGCTCTCCCTGAAACTCTGTACAACCTCTGGTTCTTTCAGTTTATCCAGGTCCCATCTCCTTAAGTTCCCACCTTTTTGCAGTTTCTTCAGTTTTAATCTACAGGTCATAACCAATAGATTGTGGTCAGAGTCCACATCTGCCCCTGGAAATGTCTTACAATTTAAAACCTGGTTCCTAAATATCTGTCTTACCATTATATAATCTATCTGATACCTTTTATTATCTCCAGGGTTCTTCCATGTATACAACCTTCTTTCATGATTCTTAAACCAAGTGTTAGCTATGATTATGTTGTGCTCTGTGCAAAATTCTACCAGGCGGCTTCCTCTTTCATTTCTTAGCCCCAATCCATATTCACCTACTACGTTTCCTTCTCTCCCTTTTCCTACTACCGAATTCCAGTCACCCATGACTATTAAATTTTCGTCACCCTTCACTATCTGAATAATTTCTTTTATTTCATCATACATTTCTTCAATTCCTTCATCTGCAGAGCTAGTTGGCATATAAACTTGTACTACTGTAGTAGGTGTGGGCTTCGTATCTATCTTAGCCACAATAATGCGTTCACTATGCTGTTTGTAGTAGCTTACCTGCATTTCAATTTTCCTGTTCATTATTAAACCTACTCCTGCATTACCCCTATTATTTTGTGTTTATAACCCTGTAGTCACCTGACCAGAAGTCTTGTTCCTCCTGCCACCGAACTTCACTAATTCCCACTATATCTAACTTTAACCTATCCATTTCCCTTTTTAAATTTTCTAACCTACCTGCCCGATTAAGTGATCTGACATTCCACGCTCCGATCCGTAGAACGTCAGTTTTCTTTCTCCTGATAACGACATCCTCTTGAGTAGTCCCCGCCCAGAGATCCGAATGGGGGACTATTTTACCTCCGGAATATTTTACCCAAGAGGACGCTATCATCATTTATCCATACAGTAAAGCTGCATGCCCTCGGGAAAAATTACGGCCGTAGTATCCCCTTGCTTTCAGCCGTTCGCAGTACCAGCACAGCAAGGCCGTTTTGGTTATTGTTACAAGGCCAGATCAGTCAATGATCCAGACTGTTACCCTTGCAACTACTGAAAAGGCTGCTGCCCCTCTTCAGGAACCACACGTTTGTCTGGCCTCTCAACACATACCCCTCCGTTGTGGTTGCACCTACGGTACGACTATCTGTATCGCTGAGGCACGCAAGCCTCCCCACCAACGGCAAGGTCCATGGTTCATGGGGGATTTATTGCCTTATAAATAAATAAATTACCTTATAAATAAATAAACAAACTTTTTTTTTTAATTCAGTGCATTATTATTTGTAAAATTATTCTTTCATAAAGTGTTGATTAAAAAATTACTATCATTCCACTTGGGACCTGTGGAATGGTAGATTAGCTTATTTGTTTGAGTTGTATATATGTGTCATGTATTGTTGTTTTTATGAGATGTTCTACATCCTGGAGGACCTCCTTACTAAGGATCAACTGGGATAAAAGTAAATCTAATCTAATCTAATCTAACAGACCTCCAGATTGCGAGGCTACTGTGTTAATCACTGCGCCACCTTGCTTTGTACTAGAGATAGTAGAGGATCAAAAATGGAGGAGAAGATAAAGATTAGAATGCATATAGAAAATAACTGAGAACAGGCCCACGAGAGGAAAACAGTGCTGCGTCTGATAAGATCGGATAAGGTGAACTGCCTTACACTTCTATAGCTTACAAGAAAAGAGAGGGGGGGGGGGGGAACTACCTCTTAAATCTTTCCATGAGAGCTCTGATTTTTCTTAATTTATTACAATGACCATTTCTGCCTACGTAGGTGCGCCTCAAAAAATTATTTTCGCTTTCCTGAGAGAATGTTCTATAATGAAGTTTTGTGGAAAGATCATACTGCAACAAGGGAATGCTTTGGTCTGATGATTGCCACCTCAATTCCCGTATCATATCCGTGTCACTCTTTCTCATGTTTCTTGATAATACAATATGAGATGCCCTTCTTCGAACTTTCTCGATGTCCTCCGTCAATCCTATCTGTAACAGATCCCATACTGAACGGCTTTACTGTATCAGAGGTCGGACAAGAGCAGTGTAGCCAGTCTCCTTACTGGATTGTTGCATCTTCTAAGATTTCTGACAATAAGACGCAGTTTTTGGGTCGCCTTCCGCAGGACATTATCTGTACGATTTTTCTACTTGCAATAGTTCGCAGTTGTTATCCTCATTTATTTGAACTGACAGTCTTTAGATTTTTGTGACTTATCGCGTAATGCAATTTAACGAATTCCTTTTAGTAATCATGAGGGTGGCTTAACACTTAATTATTTATGGTCAGTTCCCACATTTTGCACCATACATCTAATTTGTATCCTTTATTTTGCAATTCGTTTTGTTCTTCTGATATCTTTACAAGACGGTAAATGGCAGCATCATCTGCATATAATCTAAGAGGGCTGCTCAGATTGTCACCTAAATCATTTATTGTATATAGATTAGGAATAACAGAGGGCCTGAAATGATTCGTAGTGCAGCGCCAGATCTCACTGCTGTTTTTCTCGATGACTCTCCGTCAGTTACACCTTTTCTGACAGAAAATCACGAATCCCGACACACCACGAATATAATACTCCTCGGGCAAGAAATTCCATTACAAGATGCTTTCCGGAACTGTGTGAAATGCCTTCTGAAAATCTAGAAATATGGAATAAATTTCAGATCCCCTGTCGTTAGCACTCATCACTTCGGGTGTGTAATAAGCCAATTGTGATGCACAGTCACGATGTTTTCTGAGTCAGCGTTGACTACGTATCAATAAATCGTTTTCTTCGAGGCAATTTTTATAATTTTCGAATAGTAAATGTTCCTGGATCCTACTACAAATCGACGTCTGTCATACTCGTCTGCAATTCGGCGGATTACTTCTATTTCCTTTATTGCGTATCGGTGCGGTCTGTATAACTTTGCGGTCGTGATACGGATTTATCATTGAGTGAGTCTCTGTATATGATTGACAAATATTAGCTATTATTTCAGCATATTTTGAAAGGAACCTAAATGGTATGCATGCTGAATCGAAAGACGCCTCTATTAAGTGATTTGAGCTGCTTTATGTGGTGAAATAAATAAAAAACATTTGAATTTATTGGTTTTTGGAAAAGAGGAAAAATTACGGACGTGGAACTGTAACTTCAGAATTTTTGAAGGGCTTTTTTACGGACTGTATTGACCGGCTTGAATGCGGACAAATTCAGTGCTGCGTGAAATATGCCTGTAATATAATTTACCATTCCGATTAATTACATTCTGAATTCTACGTCATCGTTGATTTAATCAGAGTTCTCACCTTAGACGAAGAATTAGTCCTTCTGCCACAATATTAATTCATTAGTTGCCATCGATGTTCTTCTCTTTGTTGACCGTGTGTATCTTCCTAAGTCGGCATCGGTTCACTTCACGAAGACGGTGGAAACCAAGGAATACAATGCAACGTTTCCTTAAATAATTTTCGTAACACTTCGTTACTTCTCACTATTTTTTATTCACTAGACAATAAAACTTGCTCTGCTCGTCGCACAAACCATAATTACTAACAATATGGCTGCCTTTCCGCACACACCAAAAATTACGTCCATCCTCCACGAGGCAACAATCGAAAGTGTCCCTTAGCTCCTTGGAGTATGAAACAAAAGAGAATCCAATGTAAACATTACAAAGATTATAATCTACATGCCTCTTAATTTAATCTTTGTCGCAGCTTTTAAGGTATTGTATGTCTCTGTGTCGGAATGTTTCATTACATTTGTCATACGAGGGATATCTACTGTTAAGATTCTCTCGTTTGATACAGTTTTGGACTCGAAATGTGTAATATTTACTTTATCTTCTTCGGTGAAGGAATTTCAGAAAACCCGATTTAGTATTTCCGATCTGCTGGCATTATCACCGCTATTGCGGAGCGAAGCAATTTGTGTCTTGGCACCTGCTACTACCTTTCTTGAATATTGCTAATAATGGTGTGACCTGTGTAGCTTTCCAGTCTTTGAGTGCGGATCTTTCGGCGAGCAAACGGTTGAATGTGATTCTTAAGAATGGAGCTATTGTATCAGCATACTCTGGAAAGAACCTAACTAGTATATAATGTGGACAGGAAGACTTGCGTTTGTTAAGTGATTTATATTGATACTCATGTTGGTATCTGTTTGTGATTCGAACTCTGGAATATTTACTTCATCTTCCTTGGTGAAGAAATTTCGGAAGGCTGTATTCAGTAACTCTGCTTTGGCAGCACTGTCATCGATAGTATGTTCATTGTTAACGAACAGAGAAGGCATTGACCGTGTATTGCTACTGCTGATTCTGTATCGGTCTTGGCACTCCCTATTTGCTCGGGATTATATGTTTCTAAGACGTCGAGTATGTTATTGCAACCATTCCTGAACTAACTGCCTTAAATAACTTCCAGAGGAATCATTCAGTACAGTTTACGAAGATAATTCGCACCGATCACCGGTTTTGAGAATATATATTCCCCATATTCCCCAACATATCGAGGGAGTATTGAAGTCCCAACTGTAAACCTGTGTGTGAACTACCCACGTCAGATGTTTCTCGAGTTTTCTTTGAACCTCTGTTGCAAATGCGCAATCTGACAATTATTTGACAAAAACGCTATTGAAGATTTTATCTTTGCCATGATAAGCAACCTATAATCGTTTAGAAATTGCTCAAGTGATTTCCTAAATGTGGCGCGGGATTTGGATAAGACTGGTGTTGGAGTGAGGTTTGTCCAAGTGCGAACTTTTGATCAGTCTTTGTTTTGTTAAACAACCATTTATGAAACTGATGTCCATATGAATACATTCAATACTTGTGTGCAATCTATTGCAATAATTGCAATAATTAACTTCAGATAAATCACAAAACCAGGAACCAAAACATGGATTCACCCTACAGAAACAGAATAAAAAATGGTTCAAATGTCTTTGAGCACTATGGGACTTAACAGCGGAGGTCATCAGTTCCCTAGAATTTAGAACTACTTAAACCCAACTAAACTAAGGACATCACACACATCCATGCCCGAGGTAGGATTCGAACCTGCGACCGTAGCGGTCGCGCGGTTCCAGACTGAAGCGCCTAGAACCGCTTGGCCATTCTGGCCGGCGAAACAGAATAATCTCATCTCCATAGTGGAACGTAATAATATACAGTAAAAAAAATATCATAAGATACATGTATACATTATATAGGTAAGACAGTGATGCTATTATCCACAAATGAATTTACAAGAGGCCACCATAATGAAGATAGCATCAAATAGATTGTTTCACTGGAATGATCTACAGTGCACTACTATGAACAGCTCCCTCATACAGCAGACAGAACTATACAGTATAGATAGTTATGTGAGCTGCTATAGAATGTGCATGGAAACTCTTGAGTATCAGCACTGTGTGGTTTATAATCTTCTAGTTCTAATGTATGGGGAAAAACTTGTTTTTCCCAGCCCCTGGCGTATAGGCTGCCCTTCACAACATGTATGTTCTGTGTGAAAAGTATTGGCCTATCAAAACAACCTACTCTACAAGTCAGGGGCAAGAAATGGTTTTCCAGTCCCCAGGACATAGGCTGCCTTGCGTGATGAGTGGGGTATGTTGGAGTACTATCGACCTGCTTTGGGCTGCAAACAGTACATCAGATGATAATTTTTTTTTTGAAGTCATTGAAGGGGCTAAGCATGCCAATGAGTATGGTTGGGGACAGGTCGAGATGGATAGTGATGTGGAGAGACAGACAGAAGAGAGGAGGGAGAGAGGGTAGGGTGAGATGTATGAGGCAGGTGAAAGGTGTGAATGGCTAATGGACAGGTGGAAAAGAAGTGGTGGAAAGAGAGAGGGGGTGGAGGATATGGTCAGAGGTTGGAGTGAGGAATATATGTTCAGAGAGGGAGGATGGAAGAAATAGACAAAGAGAGAGGGAGGAAGATATGGAGAGAGGGAGATGGGAGAAGGAGATAGAGCTCAGAATTTGAGGTTGACAAAAAGAGAGAGGAAGAGGTGAATAGAGAAAGGTGGAGGAGAAGGTGTTGAAAGGTGGCTACACTGAGTTACAGCGCCAGAGATTGCGCCAAACATTATTATTCCGCCTCCTTCACTGGCGCAGTAGTTGTTGAGAGGATGTCGAGGGCAGTAGTAGTCAGAGGTCTCCGTGGGCAGTACTTGTTGAGAGGATGTCGAAAGCAATACTAGTTCAGAGGATTTCGAGTGCAGTAGTTGTTTTATTGGGTGAGAGAGTATATGCTGTTCGGTTAGTGTAATGTATAGATGGAGGAGGTTGCAATGAACGCAGTCTATTTTTCGTCAATATATATTGAGGTAAAAAAAATTATGTCACATTTCTTTAATGACAATGCCTCTTGGTCACAAGTTCAGTCAATAAAGCATCTGGCACGTGTTCATGTATTAGACTTGTAATTCTGGTTTCTATGTGCAATTATAGTATTCCTGGTTTTGCAATTAGTTCATTGTAATTGGTGTTTAAAATATCTTGTCGTATTGAGGAATAACCGTGTCAAATACATGTACGTTGAATCACACTACCACACACAGAACAGTTAGACTTGTGCCTTGTTGTTTCGTAGCTTTTATAGTTGCAGGGGGCTTAATTAATCAGTTGTGTTAACGGACATTTCTTGTCATTCTTTATTTTTATTTTATGCAGTCAGATTGCGTGCTAATACCACTCAGGGCCAACCGGTTACGAGACTTCGTAACCGGACACACAGCTACTAAAATTATTGCATTTTAATTAAGCCCCCATGCAGTGTATTCAATACATGTGTGTAGTGCACGTGCAGGGGAAGCTGTGGAAGAAAGGCTAGTAAATAAATAAATAAAACTCCAGCTGGAATTCTTGTGTACTCCACGTTTTTTTCGTTATCCATCTCAGTAGCAATGCGTAAGTAAATCTTGCAGTTGATCTGACTCGGCTTATACAAAGGGTTTGGAAGGAAGGAGCGTATGTAGCGCAATAAATTTTAATAACTAAGAAGACACTAAACAGGCCATTTAAGTACATTAAGGAGAATGAGAAGTCATCAGGCACGAGAAACTCAATGTGAAACAGTAGTTGTGTGTGTGTGTGTGAAACCTTATGGGACTTAACTGCTAAGGTCATCAGTCCCTAAGCTTACACACTACTTAACCTAAATTATCCTAAGGACAAACACACACACCCATGCCCGAGGGAGGACTCGAACCTCCGCCGGGATCAGCCGCACAGTCCATGACTGCAGCGCCTAGACCGCTCGGCTAATCCTGCGCGGCAAACAGTAGTTCATAATACTTATCAACAGAAGATGATTCAAAATATTCATCAAATAAATGGGATTTCAGAAAATAAGTTACATTTCATCTTGGCAGGCCAAGTAACTAGAATTCAGAATGACGTAAATACATGACACTTCTTTTAAATATAGTCACCAAGTCCCTGTAAACAACGGTCGAAATGTTCTAAATCGTTCAACTCCTCAACTGTACATATCCGCTCCTTGGTCACTCAGCCATCAGAAAATCGCTACAGGACTGTCCTCATGGTAGGAAAAGCTTTTTGTCCCCATGTGTTCTTTCGGCTTCCCGAACTGGTGGAAATCGCATAGTGCAAGATCTGGAGCATGTGGTGGAGCAATATCACCCTTTTTTGTGCGGAATTGGTCAAGCTGTTGGCACTATTTCCCTACGCATGGACGCAACATTACATTTGGTCCATATACCGCCAGAATTTCACTGAGACGTTTTGCCTACAAGAATCGTACTGTCCCTTATACTTAAACTTTGCAGTACGTTTCCAGATACCGTGCCATTACACACCCACACCGTGAAGCACCTGTTATATATACCGCTTCAGATCTGTACCTGCAAAACACCTGCAGCATGTACTTTTTTGTGACATGTGCCACTCTTATTACGTAATGGCCTTTGTAGGGGACGACATGTGTAACGCACTTTATGAAGCTCCTGCGTATCACTGAAAGCAAAACTAAGGCTACATGGAAATTCCAGCTTTTTTGGCAAGTTATATAATGAAATCGTCTCAGGTTGTATGCCAAATCGTGCCTTTGTGTTGTCGAAACGATTCGACGAGTCGTCTTCAGGCGAAGCGTCGAACTCATTTCTGGTACATTTCTTTGCGGCCACTGGACTCCACATCCTCCCGACAAAAGACCAAAGAGTGACCCAGTCGCATATCTTCAGAACAGATGTGCTGATGGTAGGGGATGCGGAGTGTGTGGCGGGATAGAGGGCCACTGAGTGTCGAGTCCTTATGCTGCCTACATATTCTTCCTGCTACCCCCACCGATTTAACATCCGAGTGCTCATGATATTTTTGCTAATGCCATATTCCAGGCGCAGCTCAGTTGGAAACCGCTTTCCGAACTGACGAAACCGTAGTGCGGTCTTACTTCCATTGTTTCAACAGTCGTTCGCTGCTGTGGTTTAGTGCAAAAGTTACTAGTGATGGTGGGACAAACATGTGTATGTACAGACTGTGCTGTTTTATATATATGGACATGCGTGCTCATACTACTTAGTAGCGTTACGAATGTATATAACAGCAAATGACAGTGACACATAAGTGTGTCAGCGTGTGTAAAGATGACATGGTTTAAAGCCAAAACATCTGCACTTGATAATGGCCTAATAGCCGAAAGTGCAATAGTGGAAAAAAAAGTTTAACAGTCAGTGGCGTAAACATGATGTCTTTCAAAAAATTTTACATGACTGTCAATTCCAGCAACTTAAGCTGGTAACGTGGTTCTTACTTGAGCTTTCTCGGAGCATAACCATATAACAATTATTTTCTGAAAAATGCTTTATTATAATGACACAAAATACCTCTAATACCAAGCCCTTGCTACAGAGTGTGAAACGTTATGTTTTCTGAAATGTTTTTATCGATGACCTAGTAATATCAAATTCGAGAAGCAGCTCAGTGAAACAATTCTTTCTACGACTCTGCAAACCCTGAATACCAAAGATAGGGGATCTCCCTTGTATATCGAGGAACGCTCAGATCTGTTCGTAACGAATGGATTTTGCAGCGTTACCTTCCTTAATTTTGTTCCAGAATTCACCATTTGTAACGTTGGTCGTTATGGCCTTACAAAATAGCATCAGGTCCCTCATTGTACTAAAACAAGGGACTAAAATTTTCTTTATTCTCGGCAGTGCACTTAAGGTTGTTTGGCTGGTTTATAGATTAAAAGGACTAAACTTCAAGGTTCTGAGTCCCATTTTTCTTAGCCACACATGTCTCGGGTTAAAACCATTCCCCAAGAGAATCATATCGCCTGAAATATCCGGGAAATGAACAAAATGTGTAAAGCTATGTGAGTAACCACTCTGAAGTAGAAAACGAAAGTATCAAGCCAAAATTGAAAACATCAATTAAAAGGGAAGATAAGCGGTAGAAGATGTTAGAACAGTCCAGCAGACGGCCTTGTCTGGCTGAGCGTAAGAATAAAGAAGATGAGCCAGCCACTCTGCAGCAAATTAAAACTCCAGCATATAGAGGGCCCAAGGCAAGAGAAACACCTATAGTGAAAAGATGAACACCAAGTCGAACAAACAGCACCAGAAATAGTTAAAACGCAGGCAGGGTGAGGGCATGAAAGATGAGGCTAAGGCAGCCACCCTTAAACAGAATAATAAAAACCCTCTTCATGGATAAAACTTGAAATCATTTTAACCGTTGAGGCATGGTTACATAAAATCAAAGGGAGCGTTTCACGGAGATCAAAAGTCCACCTGAGGGTGGCTACATTTGGACAGTTCAACAAAATATGGAGCATCAAGTATGGCCAATGTGGAGTCGGCAAAGGACAATAGAGTCCTGCTAGAGGCTCGCAAGGAGAATCTCTACACACTCGTTATCTCCTTATCATACGTAACTTATTCGGCAAAGTCAAAGTGCGTCCTTCCGTATTCCAGAACCCAAAAAATTTGCGGCGAAATACCGAACGAACAACAGATTCCGGTCTTTGGTCAGCCTGTCGGCAAGTTCATTTCCCGGGGTTGCGATGTGTTCTGAGATACATAGGAAGACCACTAATTGACCACGTTGTTCGAGGACGTAAACGGATTCTTGGAAAGCCATTGCCAAAGGATGGTGAGGATAGCTTTGGTCGAGTGCTTGCAAGGCACCAAGGAGTTGCTACAAATAAGGAAGGACTCACCAGCCCAGGAACGGCTATGCTCAAGACCACGAGAGATCGCTACTAGCTCTGCAGTGAAAATACTGTAGCCATCTGGCAAGGAGCTCAAGTTGGTATATCCTGTTTGAGAATAAGCGAGCCTAACGTGACCATCAACCATCAAGCCAACCATGTACCTACCTCTGAACCCTGAGACGCGTCAAGAATGAAGAGAAAGAGGCGATGGACGGCCGCAGGATGAACTGAGTCGTTTGGGCCTTGCCATAGGTCCAGGCAAAAAAATGGTTCAAATGGCTCTGAGCACTATGGGACTTAACATCTGTGGTCATCAGTCCCCTAGAACTTAGAACTACTTAAACCCAACTAACCTAAGGACATCATACACATCCATGCCCGAGGCAGGATTCGAACCTGCGACCGTAGCAGTCGCGCGGTTCCGGACTGAGCACCTAGACCGCAAGACCACCGCGGCCAGCGTCCATGCAAAGTTGTGGTCGAATTACACACCATGGCGGTGTGAGTGAGTGAACTCAGAGGAGAGGTGGTGGAGGGAAAGATTCGAGTTCAGGGAGAAGGGACCAGACACAGGCTGCAATTGGAATTCCCAACCGGAGGCGTCATTGCAGGAGATGGATCGTCACGTTACGGAAAAGGAGATGGTGATTGGAATGCTTAGGCACACTGTGAATGTGTGTGGTATAACTGGCAAGCAGATATTGTCGCCTGATCCGCAGTGGAGGAATCCCAGCTTCCATGAGTAGGCTGTTCACAGGGCTCGTAGGAAAGTTCCCGTCGCAATGCGAATTCCACAGTAGCGTATAGGATCCAGCATCCGCAATGCTGAGAGCGATGCTGAACCATATGTCAGGCCCTCATAGTCAAGACGGTACAGTACAAGGGCTTTGTGTAGCTGTAACAGTGTAGGGCGATCTGCACCACAGTCAGTGTGACTCAGACAACGAAGAAGTTAAGATGCTGCCAGCATGGGGAAGCCAAGTTAAGCAGCGTCGATAACAAGTCCTAAAAAGGAAAAAGAGTTCACTAAATTAAGGAGACGGTCATCAACATAAATGTGTGGGTGCGGGTGAACTGTACGAAGGTGGTCGACGTGCATGACGCAAGTCTTGGCGCCTGAAAACTGAAAGCCGTGGCTGGGAGACCATGACTGAGCCTTTCGTATGGCTCTGTGCAGCTGATGTTCAGCCACATCAACAGTATATGAGGGAAAGGAAATGCAAAATTCGTCAATATATAAGAATGGTGATACTGAGGACCCCACAGCTACTTCGAAACCATTAACGGGCACTAAAATTAAAGAAATGCTGAATGCAAAGCCCTGCGGGCCTCCATTCTCTTGAATATGGGGTTGGGGGGGGGGGGGGGGGGGAGGGGACTGTGTGAAGCACTGGATCGAACTCTGAAGGTGTGGAGCGAAAACGTTTTACATAAAAGTCGGAAGTTGGCACTGAAGGCCCCACTCGCGTAATGTAGTGAGGATGTGGTGTCAGAGGCTTTCGCCAGGTCGAAAAAGACGATAATAAGGTGATGATTGTGGCAAAAGACCGATCGGATGGCAGACTCCAGTTATCTCAAGTTGTCAGTGGTGGAGCGACCTTTGCGAAATCAGCCCTGGTATGGAACCAGATGGCCCCGAGACCCAAGGAGCCGACAAAACTGCCGGCTCACCATACGTTCGAGCAGCTCGAACAGAACGTTTGTGAGGCTAAGCGCTAATAGCTATACATAAATAACAGGATATCACGCGGTTTTAGCACTGCAACGATGATACTTTCTCGCCAATGCGACGAGAATTCGCCATCGCTCCAAATGCGGTTGAAGACGGCAAGGATGTGGCACTGGTGATCCACTGGTAGATGTTTAATCATTGGTGACGGATTCGGTCTGGCCCAAAGGTAGTATCGGGACAGTGTGCAGGACCACTGAGAAACTACCACACACTGAATGGAGCATTATAAGGCTCTGGGCGGAGTGTTGTGTCCCCTATGTTTTAGGGTATGAAAGGTGGGGTGGTAATTCTCAGACGCAGAGGTTCGAAAGTAATGCTCAGTAAAACGCTCTGTGATTGTATATGGATCGGTAAATACAGCCCCATGAATGGAAATCACAGGTATACCTCGTAATTCCCTCTTCCTAATCGGCCTACCGGATTACGATATAATTGACCATGATCGCGTATGCTTAATGAAATTTTACCG
Source organism: Schistocerca americana (assembly GCF_021461395.2). Classification (NCBI taxonomy): domain Eukaryota; kingdom Metazoa; phylum Arthropoda; class Insecta; order Orthoptera; family Acrididae; genus Schistocerca; species Schistocerca americana. The sequence continues at coordinate 502,445,357 of NC_060121.1, forward strand.
TGAATATGGCTCTCGTTACCAAAGGAAAATAATTCCGGTTAGTAGGAGGGAAGTGTATAGCAGTCCCCTCTGAAGGAAGAATGTATACTGAACATAATTTAAATACTAATGATAGTTTTGAAATGGGTGGAATATAGTGCAACGCTCGTGAACCACGCGGGGGGTGGGGGGGTGGGGGGGTGGGGGGTGCCACGCAATATTTACTACAAAAGTTACTGATAATACAAAAAATACTGAATAGCTAAAAAGTGGATAATTAAACGGTCGCAAGCCAACTAGAACATTGAACCTCCAGATTCTTAAGAAAGGCAATCGCAAAGAAATTTAAGCAAGTCATAGGAGGCATGACAACAGACGGCTGTCACGATTTTCTGCAACAAAACAGTTCAAGAGAAAATAAATAAACAGAAAGGATCGAGTTTGCATTTACTTATTCTGAAATACTAAATTAGGAAAGTAAAGTTAAAAGAAGTTACAGGTTACAAAAATGACTAACTGCAACTTGAACTTTGTTATGTAATAAACGACAGTCAGTAACCTCAGTGGAACGTAATACAAAATTTAAAAGAAGGCAGGCAATTTACTTTTGATTGTTGAAAGTCAAAAATGAATTTACTTCGAACAAAGGAGCAGCTGATCTTAAATTTAATATAACAACAGTAAAGTACATACCTAGCTAGCAAAGTGACGGGCTAAGCTAAATACAGAATAAATGGAGATGGCACTCTCTTAATTTGTGCTGTACCTTTAGTTAGTAGTTTTGGCCAGTGAAATTTTACGTTAATTTAAGTGAATAAAGTTAATCCTAAAACTGCAAATTAGTTAAGCCTCTGTTACCAAACAGATGAATCAACAGTTACTGAGGCAGAAAATTTGGACTGAAACTAATCATTAGCGAACAAAGAAAACTCGCAGTAAATAATCAATTTTCTATTTTTGCGACACTTGGTGTTTGCACAGAAAGGAGAGGGATGCCGCTTGGTAATAATGTCTGAGGACAATGACAGCACAGGTACCCTTTAGTTTTAACTTTTGCAGGTTATTATTCAGGTTAGTCATACTTTGTGAAAGAAATATCACTGGGTAATGCCTACACAATAGTAATCATATTTTGTTACTTAACAGTCTTACGACGTTGCTGTGCAGACGACGAAGAATGTAGCCGATGACAATGGTGAGCTGCTGCTGCTGCTGCTGCTGGTTGAGGGTCATGATTCGTCTCCAGAGCCACGGATAAGTATAGAACAGGCAGCAGAACTGCAGCTTCCTCCTCCTGCCCACTCGTACGGTGCTCTCGGTACTCACGGATTAAAGAATTAGATGCGCGTACGCTGGTGTGATCATTGCTGCACACCGCGTCTGGGGAGTGCCAAACAAACGTTTCCGCTCTATTTGATAAGCTGCTCTGCTGTCACTGTTCACATCATCACAGAGGGCAGAGACTCTCCATATACAAAGATAAACAATGGCACAGTCGTTGCTGTCGATACGTTTAAATAAAGTTCCCTTGGCTATTAACCAGCAACTTACAATATTTACATTATAAATACAGTCTTTTATGTGTATTCATAAATAAATCCACTATTACATCCATTAAATATTAAATATACCTTCTCTGATAAAGCTTATACATTCAGAATTAGAAGTAAAGTACAAATTATCAACGGATAATAAACAGCGAAAAATTTTGGATGGTGAAAAAGGTATTTTATCTACATTTTCCATGTTACAACCTATAGGGGTCTGATATCTGTAAAGGTGGAGACTTACCATTCCCACCACTCCTCCAACCTTCTTTTCATTATGGATCCGGGCACAGAGCTGTTTGAAGGCAATGAGGTGAGCCAATGATTGGTGTCGCTTATGACATGTACGGCCTGCCTACGACCTGTAATGGCCACAGCGATTTCCGGCGATCACCTCGGCTCTGTCTTTCGCTCGTAGCAACCCGAGGAACAAGGGATTGTTATTCAGGTGCAGAAGCAATGGTCTTAGTAATATTCTGGATCAGCACGTCGATGTTGCCATGCGTTGGAGATTCAACAGTGGTAGCAGAAGTGAAAGTGTCCCAGTCAGCCTTGGTAAGAGCCCAGCTAGGCAAGCGTCCAGGTGAGTGACACCAGGAGAGGGAGAGAAAGTGCCATAAGTTGACACTACCACACAAGTTGCCGTGAGTATGTGCCATGTGCCACACTGAAATGAATGGGGAAAGATCGAACTGAGTTAGTAAATATTCGACGTCTTTACCATGGCCAGTAATTTTGATTCCACTTCTGTACACATGGACACTTTGGAAGTTAGAGTTCCAAGAGACCCCTTCCTTGTGAGAAGAGCTAGAGATGGCTGTTGTTTCTCCAGCTGGGGATTGAGAACCGAGGTCCCTGGCATCCAGGGAGGAGGGGATATTGCTTCCAGAGTAGGTGCTTTTGGAGCAACAGAAGAAGAAGTGTTCAAATGGCTCTGAGCACTATGGGACTTAACAGCTGTGGTCATCAGTCCCTTAGAACTTAGAACTACTTAAACCTAACTAACCTAAGGACATCACACACATCCATGCCCGAAGCAGGATTCGAACCTGCGACCGTAGCAGTCGCGCGGTTCCGGACTGAGCGCCTAGAACCGCGAGACCACCGCGGCCGGCAGAAGAAGTGTCCCCAACCACCAACGGGGCAGATGTAGTCAGGCAGCCATGAGAGCTGTAAGAGTTTTAAACGTGGGGACTACCATCGCCAGCAAGGGCACATCGCCGTAGCTGCATCATAGGACAATGTCAATCGAATGCGATTCACCTGCTCATATTTCTTTTATGCCTCTTGGTAAGTCAGCTTGTCAAGGATCTTGTATTCCATAATTTTCCTCTCCATGCAGTCCAACGAGCAGAAGGGGTGGTGCTCTACACAGCTGACACAGGTGGGAGGAGGTTCACATTAAGTATTTGGATGAATATTTCACGGAACATTGGTATATCACCTCCTTGACCTTTCCAGGTATCGAATCACCCTCAGAGGCCAAGGTGCAGGCACCAGTAGCAACGCTATTATCTTTTGCTTCCCTATTGACGCGCTGGAAGAATTGAACACCTCATCGGCCTTAACTGGCGTGTAGCTTGTCGCCTGACTGCAATAGGAGGTCTCGATGAAAAATATTCTCCTGGACCATGTCTATGTTTTTACGGGGAGCGACTGAATTGGGAATTGACCCAGCTTGTCGCAGGCAAGCAACTAAGTATTGAGGCGAATATGGCCTTCTTGTTTCTGAAGCCTTGTGTTCCTCCCATGATGTACCTAGGGAGGGGAGAGATTTGGGCGTCATACTTGTTGGCACTGAAGTCTAGAAATCCTTTCTTAGAGACTACTGGAGTCATTCAGCCACCAGCAAAAGACGAATTGGTCTCCTTCATTGCAGGTCGTCTGCCCTCATGCCACCCACTCCGACCAGCGGCTCTCCCCATGGGTGCCACCCAGCCTCAGCAAAGGCCACCTAGCAGGATGGCTGTTGCCATGAGCCCTGATGCCCAAAGAAGTTGGGCATATTCTTTGGCAAATATGGGGATTTTCCAGCTCAGGCACCATCAATGCAGTCTCTGTGTTGTCATGGGGCTACAACCGAGACGGTTCCTGCTGACCCCTCCACGACTGACTGGCTACCGCACTGGATACTGTGTGCCAAAACATCCATCGTTATGGTGGGTGCAGAAAATTACAGCGGGATTTCGATGTAGATTATGAACCCCTTAAGATATCCTCACTCTGATAGCTGGATTACAGGTGGAGCTGCAGAGCCATGATAACAAGAGGTGCAGAAGGTCTCAGTGCATCACATAAGGCGTCCTTCTCCAAATGACCCACACTTCTGAAAAGTTTGGTAAACCTGGTCAAAGGGGTCCATAACACTTAAGGCCGAAAAGTAGGAGACTCCTTTTAGTCACCTCTTACGACAGGCAGGAATACTTCGGGCCTATGCTAATCCCCAGACCCGCAGGGTGGTATAGTGCATTTAACTGCGTTTTTATCATTCTTTTATGGATCTACTTAAAAGAGCGTGAACGAAGTCTTATCTCGTTTTAGCAAGTAATTCAAGATGCACCACCGAATGCATTTTAGTAGAATTAAATCTCCATTGTGAAGAATCTACACTCCAATAATGGCTATGTTTTTCATTGACTTGTCACAAATAGTTGGATGATATGATATTCAACTTAAAAGTTTCATAAATGTCAGAATTAGCCTCTCTGTTGTCTGAAATATATGCTTCACGTCATATTCTTCCTCCTACCTGTGCTAGTTCTGTAGAGACGGCTGCTGCGTTTGTGCATTCAGTAAGGCGCGAGGTTTCTCGGAAATATCAAATACATTCACGATATCGGCATATTGACAGCTCAGCTGTGAGTGTGGTTTTCCATTTATAGGGAAATTATATTGCAGAGTGGACACTACTCGCAGCGGAAGAGCTACTCTACATCTCACATATAGTAAAACGGAAAATGTTTTCTTGTTCGTTTTCCTATGAAATGGGTTGGAGTTGAGGCATTGACAACAAAATAAGCAATCGTATCACCTCGCTGTTTTTTATTTAGCGCTTTTGCGAAAACGACAGCGGACTTACCCTTTGAAGATAGATTTTTCTCTTTTTGCAAGTACGGTGTTACTTTTTATTCTCCTGTGCTTTTCTTACCCTCCATCGAATGAAGAAACTGATCTGGAATTTCGTTTCTGCCTCATCTTCGTAATCAGTATATGGATACAATAACATTGTTGTTGGATTGTAAGGATGATGAGTATTTTCTTAATGAGACGTTACTCTCAGTGTTCCAGAAAGTTAAATTACATGATTCTCAGACGATGTGTGATGGTACTGGAATAGCACGCCGGAATTTTTAAGTTTCGTTTACAAAGACTGCTGGACAGGACAATGAGTTTAAGAATGTGCCCTGCAGGAATTACGAGGCAACATGAGATCGCCTTCATGCCTTGTACAAAGGGATTGTTGCGCAGAGACATGATACGTTAAATGCGATAACATGGAAGTTGCACGTGATAGAACCGTGTGTGGAATGCAAGTGGAATGAAGTGGAGCGCTGTTCACATAGCTAGATAAAAGGTATGCGGTATTCAAACGTTTCACTCCAGAAAGGACGAGTTCAGACGCATTCGCCGCCTCCATGTTTTTCCGCGGACATGACCTTGTAAGTAATAAATTCATGTCGACCTGATCCTTCATGATGTAGCTGTATTCTGGCCGAATTGTCCTGTCTATATTTGGTTTAAGCCCTTATTTTATACTCATTACTACCACTTTAGTTCTCTCTTACTGTAGCTGAAGTATAGTTAACACTGAGTAAGCGCAAATTGGGTAAAATATCTGGATTAGACGACATACGAGTAGAGCATATGAAGAACTTTGGCCCTGTTGCAATGCGTTGGCTACTGAATTTGATGTACAACTGTGTCCAGGAAAGCAAGATCCCCGAAGTCGGTCGGAGGGCTACAGTCACGACTATCCCTAAACCTGGCAGAGATCGCCTGGATCACAAAAGCAAGAAACGTACTTCCTTGCTCTGTCACCTCTAAAACTGTTGGAGGGGCTGGTCTTTCAGAGACTGATAGGAAAAGCCCTGGAGTCTTCGCTTATAGCACAGCAAGCTGCATTCAGAGAAGGAAAAAGCTGTACAGCATAGATATTGAGACAGCGCATCGACGATGGCTTCGAGAAACGTCTCGTCACAGGCGTTGTGTTCATTGACCTCTCTGCGGCTTACGAATAAGTTAATCAGCAGCATCTTCAAACAAAAGAGTATGACATCACTAAAGACTTCAACCTCGTGTACAACGTCTGAAACTTTCTCCAGAAGCGGAGATTCTTCGTGGAATTTCATAGACCGTGATGCAAATGGAGAACAAAGAAGGATGGTATACACCGAGGTAATGTGCTCGCTCGCAGTATGCTCGCATCTCTGCTATTTAACATCTGCGCTACCGACTAGCCATCCCCCCCCCCCCCCCCCCCCCCACTTGGTCTCGGCTGTGGCATGTCATATTTGTGCCAACTTTTTAGTGCAGTGTTTAAGTGAGTGTTCAGTGTTGTGCGTCTTTCCAAAGTGTTGCGAACAGAAATGATGTTGTCGCTGGGTGTGAGTTTTATATATCATACGAACGGAAACCAGACTGTCGCCATCTTTTTAAATTATCTGTCTATTATTTTTCTCCTTCCTGTGTATTTTATTAGCATCATCAACCCTTTGTTTTATGTTTTAAGTTCCACAATTTTCCGCCATTTTACCTTTAAGTCCCCGATTTTATCGCCAACTTTTATTATTTATTATCTTCATCTTTTTAAAACAAATTCTGTAGGCTGAAGAGCGGCGTAATAAGCTGCTGCCAGCCCGTCCCCTTCAGGGGGAATCGAAACTCAATAAAGAAAAAAAAAAAAACACTAGCCATTGCTTGAAGGAACTCAGAGTCTTGTCTACACTGATGACTGTGCAATCATTGCTCAGGCCGAGTGTTTTGAAATCCCTGTCTGAGGTTTTGGAAGAATGTACCACCTATTGCAATGAAAACGACCTGAAGTCGAAATCTGCCAAAACTCAAACCTGTGTATTCCACCTTAGGAATATAAAAGCAGCTTAAACCCTTCAAATCTGGCAACGGCATTGCCGCACCGGATACACCGGTTCCCACCAGATCACCGAAGTTAAGCGCTGTCGGTCGTGGCCGGCACTTGGATGGGTGACCATCCGGGCCGCCATATGCTGTTGCCATTTTTCGGGGTGCACTCAGCCTCGTGATGCCAATTGAGGAGGTACTCGACCGAATAGTAGCGGCTCCGGTCAAAGAAAATCATCGTAACGACCGGCAGAGCGGTGTGCTGACCACACGCCCCTCCTATCCGCATCCTCAGTGAGGATGCCACGGCGGTCGGATGGTCCCGATAGGCCACTTGTGGCCTGATGATGGAGTGCTTCTTTTCTTCTTAAACCCTTCAAATCATATGGAGAGGAACTGTTCCTGAACACTGAATCCCTAAATATCTGGACCAAACACTCACATATAAGTAACAGTGCCTAAAAAAGAAAAAGAAAGTGGGGCCTTCCTGCTGAGTTATGTTTCCACAAGTGTGGTGCCGCGCAAATTAACAACCATCAACTACACTGTTCTTTTCCTCCAGCCACATGAACCATGTGAGATCTAATGGGGGCGATACCGAATGCACTCGCAGTGGTCAATTTCTGGTCAATCAAAGTACAAACTTATGTCAACAATCGAATTCCTTTGCTTAATTAAATACTGAAACGACAATAAATAAATTTCCAGAAACGTGACAAGCAGTCGAAATTAGCTAATCGAACGATTAAATAAGAATCACGTTACAACCTACTGCGGACCATGTTTACGTTTATTAAGCACCTGGAGGCTGTGGATTCCCACAAATACAAAATTTTAAATAAATTTTCATTATGCGACGTGTCTTGCCCAAGATAAGAAAGATGTAGAGATTATTCCGTAAACAGTGGATGACGATGAAAAACAGTCCAACTAATTCGAAATAAGTTGTGTTTAATAAAATAGTGACAAGACAGAGGAATGTATCACCTTTCAATAGTAGCCCGTATGGAAAATTTAATGGATCCTAAAAATCATATCGTTGTACACTTATGGTCCTCTTTTTCTAATTAAGAGCCATTTTAAATAATAATTTAAATCAATTATTAGTTTTTCAACCATAAAAAATGCCGTGTCGTCTCATAATAACGATGTCCTTTCCCATATCTGCTACAGAGGAAATTTCAGAAGATTAGCTAGTATTGGAGTATAGCTAACAGTGCGTGACCACAAGGACTCAATGGCGAAGTTTCCTTCTTGCCCGAAGTCTAGAATTTAAATCATTTTACCTCTATTCCTGGATAATGGTTTATCACTTTACATACCAATGACTTGGGTCTTTCATGATCGATCTTCAGAATCGATGACGGATCTTCGGGGACAGGACCAATTTATTAAGGAACAAGGTGCCGTGGTGATAAGACGTTGCTTTCGTATTCAAATACCCGTATTGCCACCCATATTTAGCTTTTCCGTGACGTTGTTAAACAGCGAAGGCAAATATCGGATGTCTTTTTTTAAAACGATCTCTTCCCGCACCCTTCACCAATCCGAGCTCGTAAGAAGAAATGAGAGTCGACGTGGAACAGATAGGGGCTCGAATATTAGAGTTTAACAGAGCTTTGGAAGATGTCTATTTAAGCTGGTTTATAGATGACATGAATCTGAAGATATACGATATGACTTTGTGAGAGGTCCATGATTAAGGAATTTGTTGTTAGCGCATTCCAGCAGATGTAATTTCGATGTATTGCTCACGCGCTGCCTGCGATATGTAAGGTGTAAGAGAATCTCAGACCAAAGAGCAGTGTTGACTGCAGTAGGAACTGTGTGTTAGTAGCAGTAAGTAGTAGCTAGCAGTCTGGTGTATCGTGTTGGCTGGGCCGGTCGTGGTGGAGCGATGGCAGAGCCTGAGCATTGTAGTATAAGGTAAAAGCAGCCTCGCACATATGTAGTATTGTTAAATCAAGTCCCATGTAAATGTTTTAAAAAATCTCTTAATAATAATCTTTCTCATATAAAGTAACTTTTGACGATCATTCATTTCAATTTAAAGAATTTACTAATTTCTCCAATCCATGGTCATCCCGAGTATTGCAAAGAAAAATCAGTTGTTCTTTAATACATGACAAATCTATCTGGCAGCATTGCACTGAGCTGCGCCAGAAAAATTTCTTATAGGAGCAGATATATATGCGTTATCCGGCGACCTTCATTGAGGTAAGATTTTTCAGTTTATTCAGTATGATCTTTCAGGGCCATGACGCAGCACTGCTAACGTCCAGAATTCACCAGTTTAAATTCACAGTCATTATTGAAAGGTTATAAGTGAGCGACAATTTTTTATTGAGAGATTAGTGACATTTTATTATTGATAGGTTACGCAATTTATTATTGGAAGGTTACGCTAAATGTGAATGATATAAATAATTACTGTTTTTACCGTTGGAAGGTTACGGAATTTATGTTGTGGGGAGGTTACACTAAACGTGAATATTATTCATATTATTTTTTATTTTTGTTGGGAGGTTATACTTGGCGACAAATTAATCAATCGAACAAACAACTTAATGAAAAAGAAGATAACCTTAATGAATCGAATAAACAACTTAATGAAAAACTAGACAACAATTCCAAACAGTTGAATGAAAAACTAGACAACAATTCCAAACAGTTGAATGAAAAACAAGACAACAATTTCAAACAGCTCAGTGAACAGATTACAGCCGTTGCCGTGCAATGTCACGATAATAAAGAACTATTACGTGAGGAAATTAAGGCTTGTGCTAGGAACAGTAGTGAAGAAATTAGATCTGTGGCAGAAGAATTAAGTAATACACATGCAGCCACAACTAAATTACTTAGAGATGAAATTAGTGCAGTCGCTAAACAATGTTCTGAAAACGCAACACAGTTATGCGACGAGTTTAAATTAATGTCATCAGAACTTTCACGCACACTGGATGCGAAAGTAGACACGAAATTTGAACAACAAAATAGTCAAATTGACGAACGTTTTAATCACCACCTACAAAACAGTGGAACGTGTTACCGTAAATTTATACAGGAACAGAATAAAGCAAAGAAACAAGTCATGGAAACAATTACTGCACAGAGACAAGAAGATAAGCGAAAGTTGTTTACGAAAGCAAAAACATACGTAGACAACAACATTGCTACAGTATCAGACGAAATCAAACAGTTGAACACCAAACTGCATGATGAAATCTCCGATCTTAAAACAAAATCAGACACACACACATTAGACTTTCAGACAATGACCAACAGACTTGAAAAGTTGGAACTAATACAGGATCCCGATGCCATCAAAGCAGATGTTAAAAAGATTGAACAAAACCACACGTAAAATACAAAAACAAATTAATGCTTGTGATACTAAAAACGATGATCAGGTAAAAGCACAGACTGAAAAATATGATGAATTGGCCAGTCGCATTGATGTTATCGAAAATAATAATGACACCAAATCAGACGATACGTCACCAGTTTTGTTTAATCATACACCCGAATTCTAAAATTTACAGCAGACGATCAGTGAGATAGGTTCGTCCAATAATACATTACGTAGAAAATTGTCATCTTTACAGCACGAATTGACGGAATGAAAAATATTTCAGCCTTTAACACATCACAGCATACGCCACTTTCCGAACATTTGTCAGACTCACACAGCCAGTATAATTTAGGTAATTTACAGAGAGTACATGAGTTAGATTCCGAACAGTCACAGACAAACAGATTATCATACAATCCTGAACCTGTTCAGACATGCAGAGACGATAATTTTGATTATAAGCATTTTCTATCTGTGAGAAAATTTAAGGTATTTAAGAATGACAGAGAACAGATACACGCTTTGGACTGGATACAACAATTTGCTTTTGAATTTTCACCGGCATTGCCTGTAATGCAGAAACTAAATTTTATTTGTAGCACGTAAGAGACCTCAGGGGATTACGCTTCGATGAATATGTGCCGTAGCGTGCACAGGGCCCCGAGCCGTAGTAGTGCTATTTCATCTTTAGTTTTCTGCACTGCTGCCTTCTCTTTTACTATCCTTTATATCTATCAAAGCAGCTCTTCAACTATCGATCTATCTAGGATTAAGAATGAGTAAAGAAACCTGATATGACGAGTTTTACTTGAAGTGACAGTTATCATTATACGCTCCAGAAATGACAACCACGAGAACTCTAATACCAGACAAAAGTCTAATCATCAGTATGCACAAAATTTTCAGCAATCGCAAACACATTTTGGTAACAATAGAGGCTTTCCCCCACAACATCAACAAAACCAGCCGGTTAGCATACCTAACCAACAATGTAGTCTGCAAGGTCAACCAAGCTTTAATGTTTCGCCGCCTACACGTATAGCGTCGGCCACACCAAATAGTAACGCACAGCAACAAGGAAACCACTACGTACAGAAGTCACATCATTTCAATTCCTATCGCAACGCGCCGTATAGCAATGATTATTATGACAGACGTAAAAGTAATGAGCACAGTTTTCAGCGTAACAGTCGGTCTTACCAGCAGCAGAATCATCCACAACAACAGATTATTATAAACGAACCAGACAGTCGGTATCATCCCGAACCTAATACGTCAGGAAGAAATAACAGAACAGTATGTCAGAAAGAATTTGACTCGATACAGTACAGGTTGCATCTTCCAGTAACGTAAGCCATACTTTTGACACACAGAATCTCGTTCACGAAAATGTTATTAGTTTTGACGACATACGATACACACTTTTGCATGAAAGACAGAATCACAACGTATGTAGACAACATCGTTATCGCATAAGCTAACTGAACATAATCTGATTCTGTAACGACTGTTGCAAACTTTTCGTGCACAAGGACTCACAGTTAATCTTAGCAAATCGCGCTTTGGCAAAACTTCCATAAAATTTCTTGGACATGTGATTTCAGCAGAAGGTATTGCGCCTGACCCGGAAAAACTTCCAGCTTTACGCGACATTACTGTTCCAACGACGAAAAAACAATTACGCAGCTTTTTAGGATTAATTAGCTTTTTCCGTAAATTTATTCATTTATCCACCCCTAGATTATGCCAGTTGATGCGTAAAATACTATTTGGTCCTGGGATAGCCAAGCACATTCTGAATTTGTTAATTTGAAACATGCCTTGTTGAATGCACCTCTTTTATCACACCCAGATCTTACTAGAAATTTTTCCATTGCCGTCGACAGTTCTAACACCGCTTTAGGCGTACATTTTTCAGGAAGTTGAAGAAAGTGGCACTACACTAATTAAAAACAACGCCTTTGCAAGTCGCACTCTGTCACCTGCTGAACGCAATTATTCTGTTACAGAACTTGAAACATTATGTGTTGTATGGGCATTTACGAGATTTAGGCATTTTCTTTATGGAAGACACACTACCGTTTACACAGATCATAGAGCTATACAGTTTTTACTTTCCGCAAAATTTGCACACGACAGGTTAAGCAGATGGAAACTTTATTTACTGGAATTTAATTTTACAATTGTTCACATTCCCGGTACGCAAAATATTGTAGCAGACGCACTATCCCATTCTCTCAGCAACAATCAGCAAGACATCGCAACCAACTTCTGCCAAGCAAATTTTAGCGTGATGTATATTCAACAAGTCGCATTCGAAAATTTTATTTCGGCATCATTACGAGACATAGCACAAGAGCAGAGCAAAGACAACGTGTGGAAAGAAATTAAACACCTTTGGCAAGATAGGAATAATGTTACCATCAGAAACCATTACACTGTACGCAATAATATTCTGTTTCGCCGCTCTCACCCTGATAGCAACAACTGGTTGTTATGTATTCCTGACGAGCTTGTTAACAAATTAATTTGGTACACTCATTTAAGTTAAGCACATTATGGAGCCAGAAAATGTTTTCTTATACTGAGACAGAACTGTTATTTTGCTAACATGGAGAAACGTATTCGACGAGTTTTAACGTCATGTAAAATCTGCCAGAAAGGTAAATCAGACACGACTTCACATATTCCTCCGTTACATCCCATTGTACCCGTTAAAGTGAGACACATGGACGCTGTAGACATTTTTGGACCGATTCCCAGAACTAATAGAGGTTTTTGCTACATCTTTGTCGCTGTTGAACTCACTTCGAAATTTGTGACCTTCACTCCGTTACGCAAAGCTACTGCTAAATCTATTTCGAATGCATTTGTAAAACATTTTTTATTCCATGTAGGACCTGTATTGAAAGTAATTTCCGACAATGGACCACAGTTTCGATCTGCGTTATGGACACGTATGTTACGAGTTAGAAACATTTCTCCGATCTATATATCCAAGTATCACGCTTCTTCGAACCCTTGTGAACGACTAATGAAAGAAATTGGTAAACTATGTAGAATATACAGCCATAAAAAAAATATTGATTGGGATACACACATACTCCCATTCCAGGATGTAATTAACTCCATACTAAATGAATCTACTATGCTATCTCCGACTGTTACACTGAAAAACGTTGAACCACCCAACAAAATTAAAGAACTAGTATCCTTTCCTACATCTCGTCGACTACGCCACCATGAAATAATTGACATTGCGCTGAACAACATCAAACGTGCCGCAGAGCGCCGGAGGAGACAGCAAAAACAGGTTTGTACACGCCGTGACTTTCACATAGGACAGAAGATATTAGTGCGTACACACTATTTATCCAACAGAGGAAAGAGTAGATGCATTAAATTTGAGCTTCTATACGCAGGTCCATATAGAATTCGCAGCATTCCTCACCCCAATGTAGTACACGTCGAAACTTTGAGAACCAGAAAAAGTAAAGGCAATCACCATGTCTTCAGTATTAAACCCTTTATTGAATGAACATACTTTACGATTTATCACACTGTAATGACATTTCCTGATATTAATATGGCCACTTATGCAATTATATTTATGTGACTACTTACTGATAATAATCGTATTTTTTCTTGGCAAGTGCCCGGCAAGGTAAGGTTAGCAGGTCGTTTTTCTTGTCGTTAGACATCAGACCGTGCACATTTTCCATTTTTTGTGTATGTATGGTTCTTTTCCTATCGAAAGTAGAATTTTTGTCTGTATGCACTATGAAATGTTTAAGATGTAACAAACACCAGTTGACATTGACATTTTGCCTTATGATATCTCAACATCTTGACTGTTTTACATTTTTGCTACTACATTATGATACTGTGTGTACATTTTTTGCACTTGAAAACTGTCTATGTTTTTGACCTAATACCTTTTCTGTCATGCTATGCTGTATGCTTAATTATATCACTAGACACAAGTTTTCGTTTAATGGGTATGTGATTTAAATGCAAGATATTAATCCTTATTCATCATTTTCAGAAAGCAATAACGTGTACAAGAAATAAATTACACAAACCACAGTGGCTTACTATGAAATGGAAGTTTAACCATTGTAATGAACGAAAGAAAATGCAATACCGTGTCATGAAGAGTAAATGGATCAGAATTCACAAGCATTAACCAGAATATACTATACACATCGTATGATAGCAGTCTTGACTAATTATTTTTCTTTCAGAATACGAAGCGATTGATGCAGGCTGTCAGACAGAACTACAGATGTTAATTTTAGTGATGAAATATGCTAGAAGTAAGAAACTCTATACTGTGAATAGCTGTATGAAATAAATGGTAATACGAATATGAATAATGAAGTGTCTTTTTTGCAGATGATAGTAAATGATGATGAATAGTTGTATGAAGAATATGGTAATATGAATAATGAAGTTTTTCTTTGCAGATGATGATAATGATGAAGTTATTATAATATGAATAATGAAGTTTTTCCTTGCAGATGAGAATAATGATGAAGTTTATATATTTACTATTAGTTAAGAGATGCTATGTAGTTATTTAAGTATTTGTTGCAGTTCCTTTTGACAGCATGTCTTATGTCGCATAGTATAATGACTGAATGTTTTGGGAAAGACAGCTACAGTACATACATATTACTACACATTTCATTACCTGTTAATTCGAAGTTTACTACTTTTCAGCATAATATAAATTTTTTCTTTCAGGTCAATAATCCATTTTGTATCTTTTCGAGGAGAAGCTTTTTCATGATATTAATATGCTATAAGCACTTAATTATTAAATCTGTTCTAGTACTTGCATTTTTATACCCAGTTGTGTGTATCATTCATGAATGTGATCACATATAGTCTACTTGTTTCACAACCTTGCTACAGCTGGCTCATGACGAATGACGTTATTAATCCTTATCTCCAGCAATAAGTCAAAAGCATATATTTTCATGCCCCAGCAATTATCGATCCAAACGCAATGCATTGCTAGCACACACACAAAAAAAAAAAAAATATTACCTGTCCCAGCTATTACCAGTATATAACTAAATAATGCTACCAGTTGAAGATATATTTCTAGCCCTAAACATAATGCAAATTTTTCTGATGTATTGATTCCATTATGTCTATGTATTAGTGGACTACAGACCTTGACTAATAGTTCCTATGTCTTATATAAAATATGTCTTATGTTACTTACATGATATCATATATAAACACCAGTAGCTTGATGCTACACTCAATAGCTCCTGTTTTGAATGATGACTTGTGAATAATACTGAATAATATTTTGTAAAACTATATGAATACTTTGTAACTGGCCAATGAGTGCCAATATTTACTGTAATTAGATGACTTATGAATAATGTTCTGTAATAATTACGGTAATAAGATGACTTATGAATACTGTTCTGCAATACTCCATACATAGTACAGAAATGTTTAGTAACTAACCAATGAGTGCCAATAATTATTCAAATCGGTTGATACACTAATGTAATTCTCAATGATAACTAGCATAAGACTTAATGTCCTTCACCTTCTGACCTAATTACCAGAAATTACTGCAATATCCGTTTGTCCTGTTCATCCTCATAATCATGGAGCACTATATTTGGTTTTTGCACTAACTCTACGTTGATGCAAGAGTATGGATTCTACAAGAATTTGGTGTTGACGTACCAAGCTGTCCACCACCTTCCACGATGGAGATGTTATTATGGTCCTACTATTTGGTGTACCTAATGTACTACCAAAATGATAACATACAGCATTAATGCAACATTTCAGTGTCTTGGCTACATTGATTAATACTTCAGGGAAGAGAAGTTCAGATTGTCTCACTTGGTGTCGTGCTTCTGTAGAAAGATATGGACTTTCAGTGCAGTTACGTGCAACCCACTGTGCTACAACCATGATGCAATCCTTCCCATTCCTTTGCTAGTGCTTATAAAATGGTAAAGACTCATACAGTGCGTTTAAATTCTTGTAAAATGATAAAGGCATATACAGTGCGTGTGCACTTCATTTCATTTGTTAATAAGATCAGTTGTCCTAAATATGTTAAAGAATCCTACAGTGCATGTGCACTTTATTTCACTCCTTGATATGTTTATTTGTTGTAAAAATGCTAAAGACTTCTACAGTGCGTGTGCACTTTATTTCACTCCTTGATATGTTTATTTGTTGTAAAAATGCTAAAGAGTTTTACAATGTGTGTGCACTCTATGTAATTTGTTAATATCTTTTGTACTCATTGCGTATACACTTTGTCAATCAGTAATGTATATACTCTGTGACTGTAGACTTAGTAAACTAAATAGTTTATAGAAAAATTTGTTGCTCATGGCAAGTCCAATTGACTCACCATCGCTGCCAAATTTTTGCCCCCCCAATGGAGGGTTATGTAACGCTCAGGCCCCGCCATCGCTCCCACGGCCGGCCCAGCCAACTCCATACACACGACTGCTCGCTAGCAACTACTTACTGCTACTACCACACAGTTCCTACTGCAGTCAACACTGCTCTTTGGTCTGAGATTCTCTTATACCTTACATATCGCAGGCAGCGCGTGAGCAATACATCGAAATTACATCTGCTCCAATGCGCTAACAACAAATTCCTTAATGATGGACCTCTTACAACTTTCCGAAAAATATCACCTGCACAATTTCGATAATAGTAAGAGAAATACGTGTAAGAATTATCACTCAAACAGCTCAATACCTCAGCCACCTAAGTTTCTGACAACAGAAACACAGGAAGTACAGACCTCTGTAATGCGGGCAGCCACAGCCGTTAAACGTCATAATGACTGGAAGTTGTAACTGTTTTATGTTGCAACTGGTGATTTCTTTATTGTCACATTAGGTTTCGCTGAATTTAAAAAGCAGTTCCTCAAGTGAAATACATAAGAATTAAAATTAAAGAAAAGTTAAAAGATACTTTTAGTATTTCATCATATGTATTACATGGAATCCTTTCTTCCTTGCTTGGTTCACCTGCGGAAGCTGTTCTAATGCAGTGAAACCGGTCGTGACAATAACGAAATCACCAGTTACAGCTGTCTTGCAGTTCAATTTCCTTCCCTTTATTATACGTAGGAAGCTGCGTATAAAACACTCATTCGAGAAATACGTGAATATTGCTCGTCAGTATGGGATCCGTTCCAGACAGGACTGACGGAAGAAATATCAAAGATCCAAAGAAGAGCAGCACGTTTCGTTACAGGTTCATTTAGTAAGAGCGACATCGTCGCTGAGATGCTAAGAACCTCCAATGGCAGACGCTGCAAGAGAAGCATTCTGCATCATGGCGTGGATTACCAACAAAGTTCAGTGAGTGTACGTTCCTAGAAGAGTTAGTAGATATGTTACTTGCTTCTACGTATACGTCGCGAAAAGGCCGTTAGTAGTCAAAAAGTTTTCGGGTTTGCAGCCGGTCGTCGTAAACTTCATTGCACGATATTTCGGCTGGACAACTGCCAGCCATCTTCAGGTGAGCCGAACAGTCCTTGTTCGGCTCACCTGAAGATGACTGGCAGTTGTCCAGCCGAAATATCGTGCAATGAAGTTTACGACGATCGGCTACAAACCCGAAATCTTTTTGACCAGTTGATTCGCCGGGAAAATTTCAAATTCTACAGGCCATTAGTATATAATTACAGAGGTTGGAGCCCACGCGGAGGCTAAACAGAAGTCGCGAGTAAAACAGAAGAAGGTTGAAGCGCTCATGCTAGACAAAAAGAACTCCCCGCCCCACATCATAAGGTGGCGTTCGGAATGTAGATGTAGACGTAGAATATACACAGTAACAAAAAAGAAAATTAAGGGTCTGTTAGGGGCGAGCAGTTTGTAGGTAAAGACAGAGATTAGAATATATACAAATATACAAACGAGCAAGTGACTACGTTCGCTGCAAGTGCTTCTCTTAAATGAAGAAGTTGGCGCAAGACAGGAATTCGTGGTAGATCGCATCAAATCTCTCGGAAGACGGATGACCCCTCCCTTTCTCCCTTCCCCTCGCCGCCACTCCCTCCCTGCCATTATTCCCCTCCCCCCTCGCCTTCCGAAAAGAAAAAAATTGTGATAATATCTTGTTATAACAGCTGTAGAAAGTGTCACGCGTTGGTGTATTTGTAGTTTACGTGTTTCCGATTAGCATCTGCGTTAGAGCGCCCTTGCTTTGTTTCCATTGTGTCGTAGAAGTCGTTTCTTAATGAACTTATATTGTTCATGCACCAAGAAGATCATTACTATCTTAATTATCCTGCCAAGCATTCTAGAAATGATTTTTCTTTTGCAATTGATACACAGTTTTTGTGCACGTTAATCGCATCAGTCCACGAAATACTGCGAAGTACCAGAGAATGCGCCATTTGTTGAACAGAAGGTGAACAACCACCAGTCGAGTCGAACTCCGCATCTGTAGAGGCGCTTACACTAAAGCTTCAGACGATGAAGAAGTACAGGGCAGCATTTTCGCGTGTTCCGCCGCCAGACAGCGTGAGCAGCCGACGTTGGCCTGGTTAGTGTGGTAGTGTAGTGCTGGCGGCGGGGCAGGGTGCGGCAGAGGAGTGGGCCCCCGAGTTGTGAAAACACTTGCTCGCCTCAACGACATGAAAGCTATTCGTTCATCCGCATGACGGCACTGTTTTTCTTGCCTCTCCACCGAAGACCCGGCGGTGTTTGCTGAGTGTACCATGCGTCAGTTCAGTTTGACAACACGTGTTACTTTTAATGACCTCCGCAGCTTCTGAAGAGCTGATGCGGCCTGCGCTGTGCCTGTGTCCAAAGGAAATACCAATCAACGACGAGCTGGTGTACAAATAAACGCCGAAAGAAAGGACTGCGGGACCTCTAATGTAATACGGCGAGTAAGCAAATCAAACGTAATTATATGACTTTCTGCCAACACTGACACCAGGGCAGTAATTTTTTCATTCACTAATGCGATCCGCTATTATTCACGCCAAGAAAGTTTCACAATCTGCATGCGACGTAACAACAGAAGCGTGTAAAAAACAAAAGCTTGTAGTGCAAGACGTTCCGTTAATGTTAATGCTGTTGTCGCTCATCTCTTTGTGAGTACAAAAGATAAGGAAAGATTTCACCATAATGTGCCGTATCTGAACCGTGATTTATTTTCAAAGAATATTCTTATGAATATACACTCCTGGAAATTGAAATAAGAACACCGTGAATGCATTGTCCCAGGAAGGGGAAACTTTATTGACACATTCCTGGGGTCAGATACATCACATGATCACACTGACAGAACCACAGTCACATAGACACAGGCAACAGAGCATTCACAATGTTGGCACTAGTACAGTGTATATCCACCTTTCGCAGCAATGCAGGCTTCTATTCTCCCATGGAGACGATCGTAGAGATGCTGGATGTAGTCTTGTGGAACGGCTTGCCATGCCATTTCCACCTGGCGCCTCAGTTGGACCAGCGTTCGTGCTGGACGTGCAGACCGCGTGAGACGACGCTTCATCCAGTCCCAAACATGCTCAATGGGGGACAGATCCGGAGATCTTGCTGGCCAGGGTAGTTGACTTACACCTTCTAGAGCACGTTGGGTGGCACGGGATACATGCGGACGTGCATTGTCCTGTTGGAACAGCAAGTTCCCTT
Organism: Schistocerca americana; assembly: GCF_021461395.2. NCBI lineage: Eukaryota > Metazoa > Arthropoda > Insecta > Orthoptera > Acrididae > Schistocerca > Schistocerca americana. The sequence goes on from NC_060121.1 coordinate 502,464,988, forward strand.
GCCGGTCTAGGAATGGTAGAACGATGGGTTCGATGACGGTTTGGATGTACCGTGCACTATTCAGTGTCCCCTCGACGATCACCAGTGGTGTACGGCCAGTGTAGGAGATCGCTCCCCACACCATGATGCCGGGTGTTGGCCCTGTGTGCCTCGGTCGTATGCAGTACTGATCGTGGCGCTCACCTGCACGGCGCCAAACACGCATACGACCATCATTGGCACCAAGGCAGAAGCGACTCTCATCGCTGAAGACGACACGTCTCCATTCGTCCCTCCATTCACGCCTGTCGCGACACCACTGGAGGCGGGGTGCACGATGTTGGGGCGTGAGCGGAAGACGGCCTAACGGTGTGCGGGACCGTAGCCCAGCTTCATGGAGACGGTTGCGAATGGTCCTCGCCGATACCCCAGGAGCAACAGTGTCCCTAATTTGCTGGGAAGTGGCGGTGCGGTCCCCTACGGCACTGCGTAGGATCCTACGGTCTTGGCGTGCATCCGTGCGTCGCTGCGGTCCGGTCCCAGGTCGACGGGCACGTGCACCTTCCGCCGACCACTGGCGACAACATCGATGTACTGTGGAGACCTCACGCCCCACGTGTTGAGCAATTCGGCGGTACGTCCACCCGGCCTCCCGCATGCCCACTATACGCCCTCGCTCAAAGTCCGTCAACTGCACATACGGTTCACGTCCACGCTGTCGCGGCATGCTACCAGTGTTAAAGACTGCGATGGAGCTCCGTATGCCACGGCAAACTGGCTGACACTGACGGCGGCGGTGCACAAATGCTGCGCAGCTAGCGCCATTCGACGGCCAACACCGCGGTTCCTGGTGTGTCCGCTGTGCCGTGCGTGTGATCATTGCTTGTACAGCCCTCTCGCAGTGTCCGGAGCAAGTATGGTGGGTCTGACACACCGGTGTCAATGTGTTCTTTAGTCCATTTCCAGGAGTGTATTTTATTTACTAACGATTCATCGAGAACATTAACACACTTAATCACAATGTGTAAGCATGGAAGTAACTGATGAAATCATAACCAAATTCCTTTTACCAAATGGGAATTTTATTCACTTTAATAGTGCATAAAAGCTTTTTTTAAAAGAAACAGTTTTAAAATTATAATCAGATAGCACCCTCTGACTATCAAGGTTAAAATATATTCACGGGCAGAAACAAACAAGTTTTGAATGTACGAGCTTTTGGGCAGAGAACCTTGCCACTTCCTTTTGACACATCCGTAGTTACGACCGCTCACAACAGCCTCTGAAAGACTACACTGGTGCAAATCTGCAACACACCAGGTAACTTTAAAATAAGAGTTTTAACAATTTACACAAGCACACAAACTATGCACCCCACGTAGGAAGAATGGAAATGGTACAAAACACTAACAATTAAAATATTAACCTTGCCACCGAACATGCAATTCGATTTTAGCTTCTAAGAAAAGTCTTACAGTGAAAGTATGGCCACTTTATATAGTAAAATGATCATTTAAGTAAAAGCCCTTGAAATGCTATCTTATATAAAATTCTACAAGGTTGGCCAAACAATAGTTAAGATGTTCTACAGTACACATATACCCCCTCTCAAGGCCATAGGCAACAATATCAAAGTTTCTAAAGATCAAAACATATTTCAGGTATTAGGCCGTTACACTCCAAGCAATAATTTCGTTAACACACCAAATATGACAAACATGACAGAGGCAGCTACTAACGTACGGTAGATTGATACGGAGATTACCGAACAACCAGAACCGCAGTTTGCTCTAACCCACCCCTACTCCACAAGGGAAAACGGACCACCCAATTCATAAACAACCACCTTCCAGCGGATGGGCAAACGGAGAAGAATGGTGGGACGACTTCAAAGCAAAACGGCTGGTGACCTCACCAAGAAAACAGGTAAAATTTAAAAAGAGTAAATCAAACATCAGCAATCACTTAACTTCTAATAAACTGTGATTTCTCGAGAAGACCTGGCGCAGCACCCCCCAATCGCTCTCCCGAACCGTCCGCTGCCAGCCGCTTCAACGGACGCAGGAAGGCGCGCCGATCTCCCGTCTCACGGCTCGCAGCTCGCACCGGCCAGACTGATGTCGTGGGTTGACTCCTGTTGCTCTCGTGTCGACTGCTAAGTCACTACCCCTCGCTATACGCCGCGGCCCACTGGACTCACGTGGCGACCTCACATGCGCCAAAGCTCAAGACTGACAAGTCATCTTGTGTCTCAGTGCGCGACCGACCAACCGATCGATCCTACCGCCAATTACCATTGCCTGATCAAACTCGAGCTGACTGGCGGCTTATCGCGCAGACTCAGATACAGGAACTAAGACCCGACCGGGCAACCACTCGCTGAGTGCTCTTACTGGCGGAGTGGAAAGACTCTCATTTTGCCGGCTTTACAGGTTGATCCGAACGACAGACATACTAGCACTCCGAACGACAGACATCTGCCTAATAAATTCGGACGAGAGACAGATTAGCAAGCTGAGGACGAGAGACTGACCCAGACTGACTGACTGGCGAGCTCATAGCGTCCCTTAAATGCACTTTTTTTCCTTTATTGTTATTTTAATACCTAAACAACAGGTAGGCTGTCAGCGGCATGTTACGCCGCTCTTCAGCCAGAGTGTTGACAAGAACAGAACACAGAATGGAGAATCTGTATGAACAAAATGACGTGCAAAAAAGAGTGGTCACAGATACACAAAAAACACGGAGCCGTTCACACTCGACGAAAACGACACGGAAAACATGTTGACACGGCGCACAGAACACTGGTGAATCCGACGGCTCAAGTGAACGGAGAAGTGTGACGGCGGACACTAAAAATCACAAAACGACGTCACACACAAGAGACACAGATGGCGATGATCTCTGGCGCGCGAATGTTCACTGAGCGTGTGCGAGTTCGGGGACCTGCCAAGAGAGGAGGAGGGGGTGGGGGTGGGAGAGGGAAAGGGGAGAGCAGAGATGGCACGGGCAGGGGAGATAGGGGGGAGGGAGGAAGGGGGAAGGGAAGCCCGGGGGTAGAGGGGTGGAGGGAGGGGATGGGGGAAGAGGAAAGAGAAGGGAAGGGAAGAGAAGGGAGGGAGGGTGCCGAAAGGAAGGGACACCGGAATTGGGTGGTGGGGCAGGGTCAAAGTTGATAGGAGGGGTAGATGGAGGAGAGGAGGACATCATCAGGGAGGGGGAGCTGACGAAAGCCACCGTGGGAGAGGGTAAGGAGGGTGGAGAGATGGAGACTGGGTGGGACATGGGAATACAGGCGCGGCAGCGGGCGGGGGTGAGAGAGGATCGGGGAGACTAGTGGGTTAGAAGGAACGAGTTTATGGGAGGTGTACAGGATCTGTATCCTTTCAAGGAAAAGGAGGAGGTGGGGGAAGGGGATGGTATCGTACAGGATCCGCGTGGGGGAGGGGAGACGGATGCGATAGGCGAGGCGGAGAGCATGGCGTTCAAGGATTTGGAGGGATTTATAAAAGGTAGGGGGCCTTAAATGCACGTGAACAGGCAACCTTTCCCCTTTCCCACCAGAGGGAGACTTCAAAGCTGTGATTGCCACAACGGCGCCACCGCCAGAAACGGAGGGCGATTGCTTCACACTGCGCGCTGCGGTGTGCTCTTCGAAACAGCAGTTTTTATCAAGGCTCAGTATCCTTTGACTGATGTAACTGAATGACAATGCAGATGAAGAGAATGACTATAGATATCACAGAATAAACGAAGTTGTTATTATGTGTGAATCAATTACCTGATCCCTACACTCTTTCATATATTTTCTGCGCAACACAATTAAAGGATAACTTTCTTTCCTTTGCAAAGCAAAGGTTTGAAATTTAGCTCAAAGATTCCTACAATGGTAATAGTGCAAAACGATACCGCACTGCGACGTCAGCCTCAGGTTCGTCGACACTTCAAACAACAAGGCTTCGACACATTCGAAGAAACGGCCAGAGGTTGGCAGCAGAATTCACCACAGCTCTGTCCAGCGACACTGTGGGTGTGACACACAGAGGAAAGGTCGTTACTCTTCCACTTACCCAAATTTCACAGCTTTCTTTGATGCCCTAGCGTTAGAGGTCACAACTATGACACCTGCTGATGAAATCACGCCGTTTTCATATGTGTGGTCATCGAAAACATTTCAGACGTAAAACCTTTTCACACACACCACTGCTCAGAGTCGACACCGAAAGGCCTTTCGGGTGTCATATAGGGCGTCAGTGATACCGCCCCTTCCATTGGCGCGTTGATTCCCACACATTTCGCGTTCTGAAACGACAGTTCACAGCGTGACAGGCAACGGGACAACGTTCTTGACAAACTTTGACACTGCTGACGGCCGAGACGATTCAACCCTACTATAAGGATATCGTAAGCCAGCAGTCCCAGTGAGTACCATTGTACCACTTTCCAGTGCAGTGTGACCACAGTTTTTAATGTGGTGCACAGGGTGGAAGTGCTAGGGAACCTTGAAAATCATTCGACGAAATTTGAACACGATACGAAGTAGCAAAGGATGCGTATGCTTTTACAGCCCTACTGTTTTGCGCCCTCCTGTGGCGTGATAAATGAGTAGTGCGATGTTGACATTTTCGTGAATAAAACAGCAAAAGGATTCTCTGAAGTCACCCAGTTCGGCAACACAGTGACACCCGCCCATCTTTGTGGAACACTTTAAAAATATGTCTACAGAGATGGAACCTGCGACGAGAGTCCTAGAAGCCTACAGGCAGGCTACATTGCTGCTCTTTCACCTGCTAGTAGGCCATCTGCAATCGGAGAAGTTTCGAAGGGGTTGCCTGTTTGCAAGAACGTAGGGCTTCGTCATATATTGTGTGCGTTCAGGTACATTTTTGAAGTGCTCAGCAAATGCGAGTAGATGGCACTGAGGTTATTGCCGAACGGCGGAGGAGCGGGAGGGGGGGGGGGGTTCATAAAAGGACCCTCTGCCGTTTTCTTGATGCATATTTCAATATCGCACTTTTCTTTGATCACGTCACAGGAAGGCACGAAATATAACGGCTGAAAAAGCATAAGCACCCTCTACTGCTCTAAACGGCGTTGAACGGTGCGTAACGGTTCCACCCTATACACTATAGCAAAAATTGCGATCGCACTGCACTTCAATGGGGTGCCATCACGTTCAATGGAGTTGCTGGCTCATGACTGTCAAGAAGGGTTGAAGCGTTCGGTGGAGAGGGGGAGGGGGGGGGGAAGAGGAGGGCGGGCTTGTCAGCCCTGTTGCTCATCACACTGAGAACTGTTTTCGACTGTGAAAAGGGTGTGGATCTTCGCCCCTCGTTAAAGAGTGGTTACATTGACGCCCTTTATGCAACATCTTAATGCCGTTTCGTGTTGATTATGAGTGGCGGTGTATGAAGTGTTTTCCTTGACCATCCACAGTAAAACCGCGTGATTTCATCGCTGGCCGCCGCAGTTCTGACCTCTATCGCAAAGTCTCAAAAGAGGGGGTGAAATGGATGGACGAGGCGGTGTAATGAACTTTCCGTCCTGCTACACGTCCACAATGGCGTCGGGCAGAGCTGTGGTGAAATTTGGTGTCAGTGTGATATCATTAGCCCACGTTACACCTTACCTGAACTGCTGAGTGAAAGGACAGGGAGTGTGGAAAGAGAGTGGATTACTGGGTTGTTTGCAAGTAAGGGTCGGTTGGTTGACAATTTTTTGCGTATTTTTTAATTTTTTTCTGAAATTTCAGCTACGACTCCCCGTATGCGAAGCCAGTTACGAATGTCCGACAACCTTGGAGTGAGCCGAGTACCGGACTGAGAACCTGACCCAACTGGACCAGCGCGTCGTCAGTGGCAACGACAGTGCTCAGACGTTAATTCCCGGTAGTGTAATCCCAAAGACAAACGGAAGCTCTCTTGCTGTGAAAGAGAGATCTGAGTAAGTAACTTTATCTTACTTCAATCAGCGCCGCCTATGGTTCAAACGGTTCAAATGGCTCTGAGCACAATGGGACTTAACATCTGTGGTCATCTGTCCCCTAGAACTTAGAACTACTTAAACCTAACTAACCTAAGGACATCACACACATCCATGCCCGAGGCAGGGTTCGAACCTGCGACCGTAGCGGTCACGCGGTTCCAAACTAAAGCGCCTAGAACCGCACGGCCACACCGGACGGCGCCTCCACTGGCTGACGACGCTTACAACCACACCAGAACATTCATCTGAGCAATTCTCTAAAAACTTAAGCAGACTGCGTTAAATAAAGCTTCTGGCATTAAAAATTATTAAACGTGAAAGCAATATACACAACGACAAATGGACAAGTAACATCAAAATCACGACGGGATATAAATACCAGTGATACGAGATGGCGACACAAGCAACTACGCCCACGTTCGTCCAACAGCCAAACAATCAATGTCATGAGAAATTAATAAAATGCAGGACGTGTGGGGCACGGCTTTCGCAAACCACAGATCGTTGAGCACCACCACAACGTGATTACCTAATGCATAGTGAAGCCGCGTGTTTTAATGTAGTTGCTCAGAATTAGACACAAGAAATAAGCGAGACTCTCTAGTCGTTCCTCTCAGATGACGTGCAAAATTTATTTCGCGTCAATAAACTAACCACTCGTGCGATACCACTGAGATGCGAAATCAGATTTAAAACAGCTGCCACAGAGATACCAAACCAGCTAATAAGACACCAGAGTAACTGTAAGTCACTAATCTTTCACGTAGTTGGACCACTAAAAACAGACGAATGTGCGCCTAATCACCTATCACAGGACGTAGTAGAACAACTCACGATGGTAGACAAGAAATATACATGCCAACGAGAGTCATTTCAAACCCACTTTGACAAGAGATTGTCGGTGTTTGCCACACGAAACAAAATCTAAACTGCTACTTATGGAACCTAATCGAAACTAGCCAGCACCTTCACATTTCATACGCACATAATACCTCCACTTTCAGGTGCATACTAACTCTGTGCATGTTTTTTGTACACTACTAAACTCACTACAAAAACTGTGCTGTCACTAATACGGTAACCGAATACTGAATGTTAATGAGGCTGCGCAACTGAGATCTCAATGTACAGCTGACAGTACCAAGGATCGGCAATAAACTTTCGAGAACTAAGCTTCCAAACGTTTCGCACGCATGGCAAACGTTAACATCGCGTTGGGCGCGGCATAGACATGGTGCATAAATCCGGCGCCAACACACGCTCTTACAGGTACAAAACTTCAGACGGACTTATGTTAATGACTATTTCTGACCGCGGTTCGCGCACTACTCAAATGCAATACGTACTCCTATCACTAATCACGTGTTGTCCACTAAACCACTCTCCATGGAGCCACACAGTTCAGAATACGTGATTCATAATTGATAAAGGGAAAGCAGAAACGTGGAAGGAGTAAATAGGGGGTCTATACAAGGGCGATGTGCTTGAGGCCAATATTATGGAAATGGAAGAGGATGTAGATGAAGATGAAATGGGAGATATGATACAGCGTGAAGAGTTTGACAGGGCACTGAAGGAGCTGAGTCGAAACAAGGCCCCCAGAGTAGACAACATTCCATTAGAACTACTGACAGCCTTGGGAGAGCCACTCCTGACAAAACTCTACCATCTGGTGAGCAAGATGTATGAGACAGGCGAAATACCCTCAGACTTCAAGAAGAAGATAATAATTCCAATCCCAAAGAAAGCAGTTGTTGACAGATGTGAAAATTACCGAACTATTAGTTTAATAAGTCACAGCTGCAAAATACTAACGCGGATTCTTTACAGACGAACGGAAAAACTGGTAGAAGCCTACCTCCGGGAAGATCAGTTTGGATTCCCTAGAAATGTGAGGCAATACTGACCCTACGACTTTTCTTAGCCGCGGGGGATTAGCCGAGCGGTCTAGGCGTTGCAGTCATGGACTGTGCGGCTGGTCCCGGCGGCGGTTCGGGTCCCACCTCGGGCATGGCTGTGTGTGTTAGTCCTTAGGATAATTTAGGGTAAGTAGTACGTAAGCTTAGGAACTGATGACCTTAGCAGTTAAGTCCCATCAGATTTCACACACATTTGAACATTTTTTTGCTTATCTTAGAAGCTAGATTAAGAAAAGGCAAACATCCGTTTCTAGAATTTGTAGACTCAGACAAAGCTTTTGACAATGTTGACTCGAATACTCTCTTTCGAATTCTGAAGGTGGCAGGGGTAAAATACAGGGAGCGAAAGGCTATTTACAATTTGTACAGAAACCAGATGGCAGTTATAAGAGTCGAGGGACATGGAAGGGAAGCAGCGGCTGGGAAGGGAGTGGGACAGGGTTGTAGCCTCTCCCCGATGTTATTCAATCTGCATATTGAGCAAGCAGTAAAAGAAACAAAAGAAAAATTCGGAGTAGGTATTAAAATCCATGGAGAAGAAACAAAAACTTTAAAGTTCGCCGATGACATTGTAATTCTGTCAGAGACAGCAAAGGACTTGGAAGAGCAGTTGAACGGAATGGACAGTGTCTTGAAAGGAGGATATAAGATGAACATCAAAAAAAGCAAAACGAGGATAATGGAATGTAGTCGAGTTAACTCGGGTGATGCTGAGGGAATTAGATTAGGAAATGAGACACTTAAAGTAGTAAAGGAGATCTGCTATTTTGGGAGAAAAATAACTGATGATGGTCGAAGTAGGGAGGATATAAAATGTAGACTGGCAATTTCAGTGAAAGCGTTTCTGAAGAAGAGATATTTGTTAACATCGAGTATAGAGTTACGTGTCAGGAAGTCATTTCTGAAAGTATTTGTATGGAGTGTAGCCATGTATGGAAGTGAAACATGGACGGTAAATAGTTTGAACAAGAAGAGAGTAGAAGCTTTCGAAATGTGGTGCTACAGAAGAATGCTGATGATTAGATGGGTAGATCACATAACTAATGAGGAGGTATTGAATAGAATTGGGGAGAAGATGAGTTTGTGGCACAACTTGACTAGAAGAAGAGATCGGTTGGTAGGACATGTTCTGAGACCTCAAGGGATCAGCAATGTAGTATTGGAGGGCGCCGTGGAGGGTAAAAATCGTAGAGGGAGACCAAGAGATGAATACAGTAAGCAGATTCAGAAGGATCTAGGCTGCAGTACGTACAGGGAGATGAAGCAGCTTGCACAGGATAGAGTAGCATGGAGAGCTGCATCAAACCAGTCTCAGGACTGAAGACCACAATATCAACAACAATTGATTAGGAACAGAGACACATACCACACTCGTCGCGAAACCACGAAGAAACCGTCTTGCCGGTGCCTACAAAAGAAACTCTTAATACAGCTGGTAGAAAATAAGAGCTGTATCCATTGCATCCAATATTCGACTCATGATTAACCACAATTGAACAGACGGACAAAGTACCCTAAATACATGACTACCTGTCACCGTAAGCTCTGGAAGCGACCAGTACGGCTAGTCCGCACTCCCGCATATAATCAGACAGAACACCCGTTTCCTTGGCCGCTGCAAGCGCCAGAACGCAAAAACAACCGCCAGGGAGCCTCTCTTCGACAGACAGCGACGCGGACGATAGGTGGCGGTATTTTTTAAAATCCAAGCAAGGCAGGACCGCTTGGAAGACTGAACTCTGACCTTTTCTTCGCGTATGTGGACACCTTGCTCTTCCAAGCGTCTCCGAGCACGAGGGTGCCGTCACAGGGCGCCACGCTTTTTCTCCCTCACAGAGTAAGATCGTAGGTAGGTATCTTTGAGACAAATTTTAAACATAGGCGTCGTAGTCGGAGATAATTGCGCCCTTTTGAAAAAATGAACCTGTACCTGCGTTGCGTAGTTAGTTTGCGCGATGTGTACTTCTTGAGAGAGAATGATTTATTAACTTCGTGAAGTAGTTATTACTCCGAAGCCGTGTTTGTTATTTTTACGAATTACTCCGAAATTTGCAAGAAATTCTTTTACAGATGTATCCCCTTATTTTTAAACATCCGCAGGACAGCAGTGAATCTTATTCTTTGTCTGCGACTCTTAATATCCAAAATACAGAGAGAGAAACTCACGTACAACTGATGTGTATTTTTAATGTTTTTTGCAGAAAACATAATGCACCGGAAGAGAGTTTGCAGTGACGATGCAGTCCATTACAATGTCAGTAAGCTCACTAAATTAGGCAACATTACATTCAATTTCCTTCTTAGCATCTCATATTGAAAGCAGCCTTTCCATATAAGAATTACACACAGTGGCATCTCATGCAAAATTATACTAATATACTAGAATGTGATGGCCTCTAGCCGTTTGACTTCCAACTGTAGCAATCATAACCAAACTTTTGTTTAACACAAACCATACAAAAATTCACGGAAGTATGTTTTTTAACACAAACCTACGTTTTTTTAAATGGAACCCCGTTAGTTTTGTTAGCACGTCTGAACATATAAACAAATACGTAATCAGTACCGTTTGTTGCATTGTAAAATGTTAATTATATTCGGAGATATTGTAACCTAAAGTTGGCGCTTGAGTACCACTCCTCCGCTGTTCGATCGTGTGTATCGGAGAGCACAGAATTACGTAGGGATCGAAAGGGAACGGTGATGGACCTTAGGTACAGAAGAGACTGGAACAGCACATTACGTCCACATGCTAACACCTTTTTATTGGTCTTTTTCACTGACGCACATGTACATTACCATGAGGTGAGGTACACGTACACACGTGGTTTCCGTTTTCAATTACGGAGTGGAATAGAGTGTGTCCCGACATGTCAGGCCAATAGATGTTCAATGTGGTGACCATCATTTGCTGCACACAGTTGCAATCTCTGGCGTAATGAATGTCGTACACGCCGCAGTACATCTGGTGTAATGTCGCCGCAGGCTGCCACAATACGTTGTTTCATATCCTCTTGGGTTGTAGGCACATCACGGTACACATTCTCCCTTAACGTACCTCACAGAAAGAAGTCCAGAGGTGTAAGATCAGGAGAACCGGCTGGCCAATTTATACGTCTTTCACGTACTATGAAACGCCCGTCGAACATCCTGTCAAGGGTCAGCCTAGTGTTAATTGCGGAATGTGCAGGTGCACCATCATGCTGATACCACATACGTCGACGCGTTTCCAGTGGGACATTTTCGAGCAACGTTGGCAGATCATTCTGTAGTAACGCGATGTATGTTGCAGTGCTCTCCGACACACACGATCGAACAGCGGAGTAGTGGTACTCAAAAGTCAACTTTAGGTTACAATTTCTCCGGATGTAATTAACATTTTACAATGCAACAAACGGCACTGATTACGTATTTGTTTATATGTTCAGATGTGCTAACAAAACTAACGTGGTTCCATTTAAAAAAAACGTAGGTTTGTGTTAAAAAACATACTTCCGTGCATTTTTGAATGGTTTGTATTAAACAATTACACTAGCCCCTCTCCTCACATTCGGTCTGTGGAATCGGTTCGTCAGTATTTGATGAGGTTTACGAAATACACTCCTGGAAATTGAAATAAGAACACCGTGAATTCATTGTCCCAGGAAAGGAAAACTTTATTGACACATTCCTGGGGTCAGATACATCACATGATCACACTGACGAAACCACAGGCACATAGACACAGGTAACAGAGCATGCACAATGTCGGCACTAGTACAGTGTATATCTACCTTTCGCAGCAATGCAGGCTGCTATTCTCCCATGGAGACGATCGTAGAGATGCTGGATGTAGTCCTGTGGAACGGCTTGCCATGCCATTTCCACCTGGCGCCTCAGTTGGACCAGCGTTCGTGCTGGACGTGCAGACCGCGTGAGACGACGCTTCATCCAGTCCCAAACATGGTCAATGGGGGACAGATCCGGAGATCTTGCTGGCCAAGGTAGTTGACTTACACCTTCTAGAGCACGTTGGGTGGCACGGGATACATGCGGACGTGCATTGTCCTGTTGGAACAGCAAGTTCCCTTGCCGGTCTAGGAATGGTAGAACGATCGGTTCGATGACGGTTTGGATGTACCGTGCACTATTCAGTGTCCCCTCGACGATCACCAGTGGTGTACGGCCAGTGTAGGAGATCGCTCCCCACACCATGATGCCGGGTGTTGGCCCTGTGTGCCTCGGTCGTATGCAGTCCTGATTGTGGCGCTCACCTGCACGGCGCCAAACACGCATACGACCATCATTGGCACCAAGGCAGAAGCGACTCTCATCGCTGAAGACGACACGTCTCCATTCGTCCCTCCATTCACACCTGTCGCGACACCACTGGAGGCGGGCTGCACGATGTTGGGGCGTGAGCGGAAGACGGCCTAACGGTGTGCGGGACCGTAGCCCAGCTTCATGGAGACGGTTGCGAATGGTCCTCGCCGATACCCCAGGAGCAACAGTGTCCCTAATTTGCTGGGAAGTGGCGGTGCGGTCCCCTACGGCACTGCGTAGGATCCTACGGTCTTGGCGTGCATCCGTGCGTCGCTGCGGTCCGGTCCCAGGTCGACGGGTACGTGCACCTTCCGCCGAAAACTGGCGACAACATCGATGTACTGTGGAGACCTCACGCCCCACGTGTTGAGCTATTCGGCGGTACGTCCACCCGGCCTCCCGCATGCCCACTATACGCCCTCGCTCAAAGTCCGTCAACTGCACATACGGTTCACGTCCACGCTGTCGCGGCATGCTACCAGTGTTAAAGACTGCGATGGAGCTCCGTATGCCACGGCAAACTGGCTGACACTGACGGCGGCGGTGCACAAATGCTGCGCAGCTAGCGCCATTCGACGGCCAACACCGCGGTTCCTGGTGTGTCCGCTGTGCCGTGCGTGTGATCATTGCTTGTACAGCCCTCTCGCAGTGTCCGGAGCAAGTATGGTGGGTCTGACACACCGGTGTCAATGTGTTCTTTTTTCCATTTCCAGGAGTGTATATCCAGCGGTAACGTTAGGTGACACACCCTGTATATACATATATATATATATATATATATATATATATATATATATATATATATATATATATGATAATTAATAGTTTAATATTGCGAAGGATGAAATAAATTTAAAAAATGTATCAGTAGGAGCCGAACCTGGGTCCACAAATTTCCAGTGTCTGCTTAACACGAATCACTCACACTGCCGTCACAGCAACAATTCTTTACAGATGTCCCCGTACCCGACGCCTTCACAACATGCTACATGCAATGTCAAAGAAAAGTACTGACGTGCTGAGAGCAACGTTACACTCGAAGTGCAAGAAGTGATGATGTCACAACGGAGCATGCACGATAGAAAACACAACTGTTTCACTTCCCTGAGTACATCATGCCACGGCGGAGCGTCACTTTATCTCTAGACACTGGTTTCTAGTTCTTACGGAGAGGGCGCTACAAAACAGGTCTTCGTCTGTTTTATTTGCGTACCATGACACATTCGAAGCGAAATGATGTGATTTTGATGCGATTTCCGGCTCGCATTCCAGGAGAAATGGCTTAACTTTAATATGATTTCCAGCTCACATTCGAAGAAAAATGGCATGATTTCCCTGCAATATTTACAGTGTGTTGTAGCACGTAACATGATAACCGGCCGCCACACACTACGCGATTCCGAATTTTCGTTCAAAACATGGCTGGAATGATCAGGTTTTTTTTTTTTTTTTTTTTTTTTTTTTTTTTTTTTTTTTTTTTTTTTTTTCCTGATCAACATTATTTTGTTAGACGTAACATCACCGAGTTCAAAAGAAAGCCAATTAATAAGTATGCAAGAAACATATTTAAAGGATGTATCACTACAAACGTTATGAGAAGAGTAAAGTATATAAGGTTTTTGAGTTAAAGAAATCCTTATGAATGCCACTCAGATTATTATTCTACAATTAGCAGGACAACGTTATAAGATACTGCATCGGTGACACGAAATTATGGATCGCTAGGTTGTCATGATAATCTTACGTTTAATTTTCCAGTCTATGCACTAAATTCAGAGAAAAGTAAAGGGCCCAGAAGACATGATCGGATATCAGTGTAGCTTCTTATCTATACACTCTGTCAGCGAATATGCAATGATTTGAGTTCCAATTCTCTCTGGCAGGTACAACGGCTACCACAACGCATTAGCGTTGCTTGTGCTTAGCCTTGTTACCGGCATGGTAAGGTAGATGTAGGCCGTGATCAGTGCCAAATGTTGAGACGTCACTGTAAAGGAGATAGTACCGCCAGGTAATCATGAGAAATAGTTTTGTCAGTGCTTCAAGCGCCAGAGTTTGAAGGGATTCCGAGAATAATTAAGTGTACAAGAATCATATACAAGTATTATGTTCGCAGACAACAGTTTTTATGAAACTTCCTGGCAGATTAAAACTGTGTGCCCGACCGAGACTCGAACTCGGGACCTTTGCCTTTCGCGGGCAAGTGCTCTACCAACTGAGCTACCGAAGCACGACTCACGCCCGGTACTCACAGCTTTACTTCTGCCAGTACCTCGTCTCCTACCTTCCAAACTTTACAGAAGCTCTCCTGCGAAACTTGCGGAACTAGCACTCCTGAAAGAAAGGATATTGCGGAGACATGGCTTAGCCACAGCCTGGGGGATGTTTCCAGAATGAGATTTTCACTCTGCAGCGGAGTGTGCGCTGATATGAAACTTCCTGGCAGATTAAAACTGTGTGCCCGACCGAGACTCGAACTCGGGACCTTTGCCTTTCGCGGGCAAGTGCTCTACCAACTGAGCTACCGAAGCACGACTCACGCCCGGTACTCACAGCTTTACTTCTGCCAGTACCTCGTCTCCTACCTTCCAAACTTTACAGAAGCTCTCCTGCGAAACTTGCAGAACTAGCACTCCTGAAAGAAAGGATATTGCGGAGACATGGCTTAGCCACAGCCTGGGGGATGTTTCCAGAATGAGATTTTCACTCTGCAGCGGAGTGTGCGCTGATATGAAACGTCCTGGCAGATTAAAACTGTGTGCCCGACCGAGACTCGAACTCGGGACCTTTGCCTTTCGCGGGCAAGTGCTCTACCAACTGAGCTACCGAAGCACGACTCACGCCCGGTACTCACAGCTTTACTTCTGCCAGTACCTCGTCTCCTACCTTCCAAACTTTACAGAAGCTCTCCTGCGAAACTTGCAGAACTAGCACTCCTGAAAGAAAGGATATTGCGGAGACATGGCTTAGCCACAGCCTGGGGGATGTTTCCAGAATGAGATCTCATTCTGGAAACAGTTTTTATTTTTTCCGTCATAACTATCGGTTAGTCACTGTGATGACCAAATGTAAATGGGCTTGTCAATTACTTTGAACATATTGTTAAATTCACTTTACGTCACTTAAAATATCATTTTTTTCTTTATAAGATTAGTAATCGTTGAATTATTAAGTAGGAAAACTTTTCTTTTTCTCCTCGTAATTTTCAAGTGCCATTGAATTGCATCTAGCTTTTTTCTATAAATCCCGATAGAATCTACAATCATTTTTATTTTACGAATTCCGATTACAAGTTACCATATTCTTTTCTGACAGCAAACAACATTAAATTTCACGCTCAATTTGCAGATTATCGGAAGAATTGCCTTCCAAACTAAGTGTGGGTCTTACCAATATCAAAGGTGATACGGAAATAGTCTAATAATTTACATAAAAGCGTTATTTACAGAAAGTCAGTATTTCCTTTTCTCAGATACTGTACGTAACTTCAGTTCATTTAAAGAGAGGCAGTCATATTAAATTGGCGACCGTGACAACACAGCCAATAAAAAGAAGGAATATAATTTTGTATTGTATATTTACTTTGTAAAATTTAATGTTTTGCACTTGTATTATGTATTCCATGTTATGTGTATGCAAAATTATTTGAGACAATAACATCCGGTAAAGCATAAAAAGTGAGATTGAATACGCTTGTACAATGATTTATATAATCAGTTAGGTCTATAATCTTTATATATTTAGAGATTACATTCATGGTTACAGCTATGATGTCTATGATACAGTTCATCAATACCTAAAGATTTATACTTTTCGTTTGCACATTTTACAGTGTCTGCTTCCACACATTTATATCAACTAAATTCAGGGGAAAAGCTCGTGAAGTTCGACTGTGACGCCATACGTGGGCACTGCAGTTAACGACTGAAAAGCTTTGCTCAGGAGTTTGGTGGCTTTCTGGGGTAGCTCTCAGAGCCTGCTCGGCGAATTCTGAAGTTGTGTTCTCTCCGACTTAATCCCCGACGCGCGGCTGCAGCGATGCCTTAGCCGCAATGTTCCCAAATGAATCTAGCTAGTATCTGTCCAGCATGGGTGTCAGCAAGAATCTGCCTTTCTCTTCCCAAGAAGCGCGAGAAATATAGCATCTTCTCAACTGTATTTTCTGTTCAGCGAATCCTGTGTATTACCTTCCCTTGGGTCTCTGTCTATGCTTTGTCAGTTTATAGCAAAAGACCGTTCAAACTCATTAACGATCTTAGAAATGCTTATTATTTAATTATACAATGTATGTCTTTACAATTCAAGTTATACAGTGTTCCTATATGCGTGTCAGTGACGATGCGCAGCTGCTCTTTAAGTTTCGATAGATAAAATGTTAGAAACTGTTGATGTGTATTAGTGCATCGGATTAGGGACATGTTTGTAGCGTTCCCTCATTTTCACGCAACGAGTCACTTTCTCGTTCACTTCTCCAAATCTGAGGAGTTTTTCATGTCCAGACGAAGCATTGTCAAACTAAAATGGGTAGCAAACGATTTTATATTCCAGGTAACAGCAGCTGCTGAAATGCATGATGTTAGGAAGAACTCCTCTTACAGCTGGTAAAATTGTTGTTTATTAAAACGCGGCGGTTTCGTTGCTTCAAGCTGCATTATCAGGTGAAGAACGTTAAAAGATCATAGGCATACCCTTCGCTCCTAGTCAAAATTTACTATTCAGAGATCTTTTAACGTTGTTCACATGACGATGCGGCTAGAAGCAGAAAAACCGGTCGCGTTATAATAAACAACAGTTTCACCAGCTGTAAGTGGAGTTCTTCCTATCTTCATAAAATAGGAAAGTCGGAGGCAACAAACCATGGCGCCTATAGCGTTAGACATTGAACCGAAATCGCAGGCAAGCAAAGAACAACACATTGCTTAATGATCTCAGACAGGTGATACATTTTCGCCAGTACGAGGAAGAGCTATTGTGAGAGAGACAGGTGTTTATGCGGAATCTGTGTTAATGGGCGGAAAAAAATTTTCAATTGCAAGTACTTATCTTTACGCAAGTGTCTCACCTACATAGTTGTTGGAAATCTGCACTTAAAGACGAGGGTCAGTCTGCTTAAAGACAGTCTACCGAATTCTTGGCTAGTTCAGTGCAAACTCGATTTCATAAGCGGCCACATGAGTGGTGAAGTGATTACACGAGTTCTGTTAGCAATTTGGGACAGTAGAATGTTCTCCGACATTGAAGAAGAGATCATGAAGCTGTACCGGTCGAAGGGGGATCTAATCACAGTGGGAACAGGTATACCAAAGCCCTACCACTGTCGTTGAATGCATTCAGGGCGAATTTGGAATACTTTGATAAAAAGTTAAGAAGAAATTATCACCTAGAGCACCCTATAGCAGTGGCGAACGATACAGCTTTGCATCAACAACATGCCGACATAGCACAAAAAGATTCGGCATGTGTTGAAAAAATTGACGTAGAAGAGTTTAGGTTAATGTTAACTGACCTGGCCGAAAATTCAAGGGAGAAAGGAGCAAATATTAGACGCTGATAAGGAATCCGTATGAAAAATCAAAAAGGGGTGGACGTACAAACCGAAATATTGTGGCGAGAAGCAATGTTTACAGGATTCAAAACCACAGAAACAGTTGGCCTTATCAGAGGCAACGCAATAAAAGATTCCACCCCCCAGATTCTGGAAGAGGCCGATGCGGAGAGTGGGGGTGCAAACAGCTGGAAACTTTTGGAAGTTGAAATTCAACCCTAGACATTTTGTATGTGTAAACGAAAGCCAGATACATAACCTAAATTATCTTGAATCCTGCAGAGGTCGGTGAAGACTTTGTAGCCGAGATAGGCAGGGTCGAAATGGTGGTGTGTTTCAACATGATGATAAAGCTAATCAGCACATATTCATATTTATTTGACATGACATGTATATTATGACAGTGTAGGGTACTGGAAACTGGCACATCTGCAATGTTAACTGTGTCAATTATAAGGTGTATTCGATATTGAGTAAATATTATTACCTACGTTTGCTTTTAAGAAATGCGTATATTAATGTGCTAACACAGGAATTTTATGTTTTGTACCAATGAAGAAACATTTCAAGTACTGAACAGAATGTTGTTGACAGGCACTAGTGCAGTGCGATTATGTATTTAAAGATATTCTTATATTTGGAAATGGGGAGGGGGGCGGTGTAAACTAACACACATGACAATTTTACAAAGTAAAGCGGAAGTCCAAGGAAATCCAGTTCTTTTCTGAAGGACGATTCTTGTCGTTGTATTAGACCTACTTGTTTTATCAAACATGGCTTGGTAATACTACATTTCTAAAATTCAGTGCTTGTTTTCTTAGACATTCTACATAAATTCTACAGTGATAGTCAACAAGAGATTTTATGGAAGCTTGTTTATGCCTGTTTTCTTTTCTTTTCAGCCCTCCTGCAGTGCAACAGGAAAGGTATCAAAAACGTGAAGTCATATCCTTAATTTTTGAAATTGTAGAAACGACGTCTCCTTTAATTCGTGTCAAGTCCTATATCTTGTGATATATTCAGAATTTTGTGGACCCAATGCTTTTCTCTGTTTGTATAAAATTTTGAACGGTGATGTTTAATTCATTCATGTATGAGGTGTAAGTCTAGTGTATACCATACGAGGACAATTTGCAATTTTTTCGTAGATGAACCGAGTGGTCACGGGGCACGCTATAGACTGTGTTATTTTATGGGAAATTGATTCCCACTAGTAATGAGACAATGCGGTATAGTAGTGGACAGAAGTTTCGAGATAGCAAGAGTTTCTTCAGATGCTAATTTGCCATGGAAGCAGCGCTCAATCTCGATTTTAATTTTTTATGGTATGTTGCTATAGCCATCAGGAACATTTTGTTGCAGCCATTTCCGCCACCGAACACAAATTTTCTGTGCAGAGACGTTTCACCAATGTGATTACAAGCAAAAACAGAGGAGAAACCACAAAGGATAAAAATGTCTTTTATGTATTTTGGGGGGGGGGGGGGGGCAGGGGGAAGGGATGCACTTTAACCAATATAAAAGTTAATGAAGTTATTTTTACACAACATACAACTTCGCTATTTCTATTAGATAATATAACTGTAGAGTTAATCATTGCAATTCTGATTTAACATTTCAAGGTTAATTAATTTATTTTTTTAAGAATTGTGCTGGTGTTTATTCAAAATTTTGATAGGATTACTAACTGGTTGGATACAACGGTATTTAAGTACAAATATGCTTTTAAGAACCTCTTTCCATTTTGCAGCAAAGACAAAAAGGTTCGCAAGAGGGAAGCATATGGAAAAGAGACTGTCAGAGCAAGATGGGTTACTACATAGGACAGCACCAAACATGGACATCATTAGCACCACATCAGCCACGTTGTTAACATGGCTGCCGACAAAAGCTGCAGCTATCTGTCTGACAGTACTGGTGAGAGAATCTGCGCACTATACAAAGAAGTCTGACATTGCAAAATGTTTGGAATTATTGAATCAGAATAATTTTTGACAGTTACAACAGAAAGGACTTAATTTTAAATAACATTTTTGTTTGCTGTTATGATGAAAAGACATGTTAAAAAACAAATATTAATAAAAGTAAGTAGTTGCTGAGGTATCTGTTACAGAGGATTCTTCTTTTAAAAACATCCACTTCAAACCAATGGGTCTACGGAAACATCGCATATCTTTATGGTGAATTAATTTAGCTACTGTTACTACTGTAAAGTTAATTACATGATTGTTAATGTTGCGTGGTAGTGTAAAATTTCTGTTCTTAGAAGTAAGTTTTTGTACAGATAAATTTGTTGTCTCAGAATGATAAATAGAGACAAGAGGACAGGCTACTGTGTTAGAAACTGTTTATGCTGACTTGGACTGTCACAGACCATTTTTTTCATTTCAATTTTAATTTCATTAAACATTTAGTGTTTTCTGTATTTTGTTATAACTCTTTTTTGCACAAACTCTTTTGGCAACTTCACACAATTAATGTTTAAACATAAACCCTTTCCGTTTGCCACTATGATGGCATATGATTTTTGGTAAACAATTATTATCTTTTGACAAACTTGTGTAATTACTTATAAATCTTTTCCTGAACAAACACTTTCGTCACTCCTCACATTCATTTTGCCATCATGATGGTATGTCATCATGATAAACAGCCTATTTTTGTAAAGGTCAACGTCCTTGTAGGTTTTTCTTAGGGAGACACCTTTGCCTAAATCACAGTACGAGAATCTTAAATACAAACTTTTTTGTTTGCTGTTGTGCAGACATGCCATTTTGATAATCGATTAATTTTATACATATTTACGCTTAGTTGTAAGCTTATTCCCTTATAAACATTTTTGCCACTAATCCATGCATAACTTTCAGATGCAAGTTTTAACCTTTTGGCGTTACATTAGCATTTCACTCTGTTACTTTAGGCAAATAAAAAAGAAAGAAGATCCTATTACAATGTTGTGGATAAGTACTGCTAATTTTTTACTTCCACAGAGAGAATTTTGTCAAGGTATAAGTGTCTACTAAAATCCTTAGTAGTTTGATGTATGCGTTTTTGTGTTTGATGTATTCGAGGTAACATATACATGATAGGGATGTTGTGCCCGACTTCTTTGACGCTGAGGTGGCTAGTAATAATACAATTAATCACAACACACTGAATAAGAAATTCTTTATCAATTACGACAGGCTGGTCTGTAGCTATAAAACTGCGCAGGTTGACTTGCAGTTCAGAAGACGCTAAATGAGCCAGTATTACTGAGTGTCGAATTGATACAAGTTCAGAATGGCGGTAATGTGGTTTCACTTCAGTCACTAGAAAACACAAGTTCGTAGACACTTGTTGACACAGTTATCACATCGAGTAGGTAGTTCAACGACGTTACTCCGACAGGAACTTCCTGGAAATGGCAGGATCCGATCTTGAACAGAACTGCCCCCTGGCCTCCAGCCACGCTATCTCAGGCAGAGGCGCGGCGGTGGCGCCTCGGAAATAGGGGAGGTACGGCACTGCTTCTCTCTAGCATCTCATTGGCGCCTTGTGACACCACTTTGCTGTCGATACTTCTTGCGCCGCTCTCAATACTCGACGATGCGGCAGGGGAAGCACGCTTTCTCAAAGATTAGTATATAACTTAAGGAAGTGTGGAGCCGCACATATTTCTTTGTCGGATCCGATTTCTCAATATCCTTCTTGGATCAAACCTCAACTGTCCAAGCAGACGAGGAAGTAACCTGTTTTTAATTTCACCTTTGTGTGCTGAATTTTTCTATGTAGCATAGAATTTGATTCTGTTATTCATGTAAGCACATGACAGGGCTTACAGAAACTTCCTTTCTTTTATGTTATGCAACGCGTCTCTGTTTTCAGCTTTATGAGTTCTGAATTTGTCTATGTATCATACAATTCGTTTCTGTTACTTACGTAAGCAGGTGATATGTCTGGTAGTAATTTCCTTTCTTTGATGACATTGTCACATTAACCATTAATATTCGCCAGCGTGTAAAGGACAGTTATCAATTTTCTCTTACAATTTAACTACAAGATACAATATCTAACAAACGTGAAAATTTTCAATAGACAGAGAAAACTTCTTGCATAGATTACAACGTAGGGTTTGTACAGATTACTTTTCTACGGCATTGTCACATTAATGAAAGGAAAACTACGCCATGTGACATATCAGTCAATTATTGTGCATTATAAATATTGTACAGATACCCATTTTGCAAAGTATGAGTTTTACAACCACAAGAAATGGAAAAAAAGGTTGATGGAAGAAAGAACAAACCGATAGAAAAAACTTGTATGATATTATTTCGTATGATAAAATTATGATACGAGCGAAACTATTAACTCTTTTCAGAAAAAACAAATCAATACAGTAATTATGGTCACTTCATTGTCCTCTTCTTCCGTGTATGTTGTGGGCCATTTGAAAAGTGTCTCATAAGACTCACTGCATCCTGCAGGATTACGATGCGCAAGATTAAAAGATGTTAAATATCTCGCGTACCACCTGACACATATTCGTAATACACCACTGTGTCGCGACATAGTGGTTGCGAAACGCTGAGCTAGTGAGTAACGCACTAGACTCTGGCCATGGATGTCTTGGGTTGAATCCTGGATGGGGGGGGGGGGGGGGGGTGATGTTTTGTAGTCCCTCCAGGATGCTCCCAGGTCTACTCGGCGCGTTGTAAGTACCGAAGACCTTTCTTGGGGTATAAGAAGGTCGGATGATGCGTTTACCACCCTCCTCCTCTTAGTGCCACGCGAGGAGACGCTATACTCTCTCTACAGGATGGTCACGCACTGTGTACCAAACTTTTATCTTTTTAAACAGTTCAAGGATAACTTCTGAATAGATGTAATCGTGGGATTCTCATGAAAACAATATCTTGCAATACTGAAGCGTATAAGCCAGATTATACTTGCTCGATCACCTGTACATTTATTCACTATCTCATTCCATTCAAAATCCATGCTATGCCCTTTCAGTTATGTAATAGCTTTAATTTATGTCTCAAACTACAATTTTCATGTCAAGTTTTTGTCTTTTCTACAGCAAATACCATTCACACGCCACAGTCAATGCACACTTTGATCTCTCTCAAGTAATATTATTAATTCCTAGCAGTAAATGTTTTTAGACCCTATCCAGCGGTGCATTTTAATTCCGTGTTCATTAATCACTAAGCCTCTCGTACTTAATGGAGACTGTACCTGCCATCGAACGTTTCCGAAGTTTTCACTTCTATTCGTGGATTTTCAGCGGCCAGTACTGTAACGTCCCCTTAGAAGAATTATGAATGACTGTACTAGTAAACTTCTACGTTATTTGATTTTCAAACTGCTGGCCAAAACTCAACGTACTCAAAAAGTTTTCTCTTTGATTATTCTGATCATCACTAAACTGTCACACAATATTTTTAGCGCAACGCAATCTGACTTTCAAAAATCCCTACAAAAGAATGGCCGTGACTAACAATAACCTATACCTTTTAAGAATCACTTACCTCACAAAAATCTACGTTGCTCGAACTACTTCAATACAGCGAGCGCCAATACTGCTAGCTAAATTAAAGATTCTAACTAATGAAGGAACTAACTATTGATAGGCATAGTTAGGAAATGAAAAATTTTGATAGAGAAAAAACGATGTATTTACCTTAATAATGTTCAAGAGTCATGATATATATGTATCTATAATTCATGACATCGATCTTTACAAATTTCCTTTTTCTGACAGACACACGTCCCGATCGTCCGCTTACAGTAACCTTTCAAATCTCTGGCATCTCTCTCTCCACATCCACCACTGCTGGCGGCTCACCTCCAACTGCACAACGCTACGCGCTGTTCGCATCCAACTGCCCAACAATACAACAGCGAATAATCCAACAATGCAAACCAGCCACAGACTGCACGCAGCACAGTCAGCGATTTTGATACAGAGCACTACGTGGCGTTACCAACATAAAGACCTAAACAGCCTACTTACAATACCTATGTGCAGTCTTCGACGTTTTAGTCCGCTTTTCTTTTCATTTATACATACACTTTATGCATACACTTTCCTCTTTTCTTTTATACATTCTCAGTCCTTGTACGCTTTAAATAAGGGATGGTTCAAGGTAAAGTTCGCCAACAGCTTTAACGGATCATCGTATCACCTCGACGTAACAACGATCTTTATCTTTCTGAGGGATTTTTTAGATTCGAACTCTGTTTGTACTATACAATTAAAGTATTTGTTTTAATCCTCTTTCCCAGAAATAACAAGCCGAATACCACTACACAACACTTTCTTTAATCGAATTTTGTAAGCGCCCATACATGTATATTTCCATTTCCAATGTCAACTCTCAATTGTTCTCGTCACCTTTGCTTGAAAGCACAGATGACATTTATTCGTTACAGCACGTATCGGCATAGCATACTATCCAATTTACAATAATTTTTACGTCATTCAAATTTCACATGTATAATAATACAAGGTGTTAGGAAATTCCTATTACAAACATCTAGGACGTGTTGAAATATTTTGATAATATTCTGAATTCGAAAGCATGTCCATTTGAAAACATGTTGGTAATGCTACCACTTTTGCAAGTGATTGATTAGACGTGACCCAAACATCACTTGTTTGACAGTTCCACTGATCAGTAGTCAAAGAAATTTCTCATGTACCGGTTGACGAGTTCTACTCAACGTGATTCACACCGGCCTTTTCCAATTCGGTTGTTCGGTGCACCAAAGTCACGCCTCCTGACGGTGAAGGTACCCTTTGTCGAAACCGTTGAGTAATTGTGGAGAAAAGGATATGCAAAGGAGTAGGACGTTGTAGGGAGCGATCCTGATAAAGGCGACGAGCAGTTCTTCCAGTACCGTGAGCTTCGCCATTGAGAAGGATCATATCGGTGTATTCTGCACAAGTGTAAAATTGAAATTTGTGGTAAGGGTTATGGGACCAAACCGCTGAGGTCATCGGTCCCTAGGCTTACACAGTAATTAAACTAACTTACACTAAAGACAACACACACACCCATGGCCGAGGGAAGACTCGAACCTCCGACGTGCACAAGTATACTCTGCCTTCTTGCTCTAACACTCTCAGACACGTGAATCATGTTCGGAATAGGTCAGAGGGGAACGATAGACGTTAAATGAGATCAGCTGATCCGACGTAACGTACCGTCACCATGACTGCCCTGTTGCATAGCTACCTATCAAATATGATTTGTAACAGCGAGAGCACAAAACCGGTACGTTTCTTGTTCAAAATATTTTGTACTCACTCCCCTCTAGAAGCGTGTGTGTGTGTGAATTCCTAAGGGACGAAGCTGCTGAGGTCATCGGTCTCTAGACTTACACACTACTTAAACTAACTTATGCTAAGAACAACACACATACACATACATTCCTAAGGGAGGGCTCGAACCTCCGTCCGGAGCGGCCGCGCAATCCGTGACATTGAGTCTCAAACGGCGCTGCCACAGCGTCACAGCGTCCAATAGAAGTCATAGAAGTTGGTAACGGGAATTTTCGAACTCACTGTATATGAGTGGAAATTCATATCTGTGTGAAAAGGAATATACCGACAAGCACAGAAGGATATATACTAGAAACAAAACAATTTAAGATAGAGAACAGCATTTAATCAATAGAAAATGACTATGTAATAAAAAATCCACTTCGTTCGGCATGTTATTTCCTTGTAAGGAGCATACCGGACACCTGTGGCAGACAGCAATGGCGGCTACCGGGCCAGAGACGGCTTAGCGGCGGGCAGGGCGCGTGTGTCATCCCATTGTGTGCTAATAAAGGGCGGCCGGTACCGCCCTGCCGCCATTTAACACCTCCGCCCGCCTTGGCTTCATTATTAATGTTTCCATCGAGCGGTGGCGACTACCGCGGCAGCTCTTGCCATTTCAGCTACTTCTCTGCCGTCTGCCATTGCTCGTCGCTGCATTAAAAATACAGTTACTTAGACGGAGGCACCATGGAAGCTCGTATAGGCATGCGTAATCAAACGCACAGGTACAGTGAATCACTTCAATATTAGGACACTATGATATGTTGACCTTGTAGCATCATAACTTCATTCGTAACGAAACAAACAAAACATATAACCAAGTATTATTTTCTGCGATGTGTCTCGTAAATAATAGCATAAACTTTACTAAGGTAACGGACATAAGTTCTTTTACAATACTATTTAAATACACGTTAATTTAATATTCGGACACTTTGCGTAACTAATCATTTCAAGACAAGATTTTGTCGAACATTATATGTTTCAATATCTTGTCGGGTAACCATTTTGTTTTATCACCTCTTTCAAATGCTGCGGCATATTGCAAATGATCTTCTTTAAATAGTCCGCATGTAGACTGTTCCATTCTTTTTTTGATCGACGCTTCAGAGTTTTCTTGGACGATGCTGGTGTTTTTCTAATACGTTGCTCCAGTTCTCCCCAAACTCAATGTGGCTGAGATCTGGTGATTGAGGTGGTGAAGCCGGCCGCGGTGGCCGAGCGGTCCTAGGCGCTTCAGTCGGGAACTACGCGGCTGCTACGGTCGCAGGTTCGAATCCTGCTTCGGGCATGAATGTGTGTGATGTCCTTAGGTTAGTTAGATTTAAATAGTTCTAGGTCTAGTGGACTGATGACCTCAGATGTTAAGTCCTATAGTGCTTAGAGCCCTTTGAACCATTTTTTGAGGTGGTGATTGTAACACTTTGGGGCAATTGTACAACAAATATTACTGCACAATGCAAGCCTTATGTTTCGGGTCATTGGCCTGGTAAAACGTAACCGTGTTTGATATTACCATGGTTTTAGCACTTTTCCGTAAATTGTTCTTTAAAATGTTCATATAGACATATTTGTCCATAACAATGTCGATGAACACCAATTCACCCTATCCAACTATCGATATACAGCCCCAGACAAGAACGCTGCCACCTCCATGCTTTTCAGTCGGTTTAGTATTTGGAACTGTAAATTCTTCGTTCTTCTTACTTTCGTGGCAAAAATGACGTCTTTCCACCATATTGCATCCTTCGTAATAAACTCCCTGGCAAAGTACACTCTCTTCTTTCGATTCAGTTCATTTACATACGGTTTCTTCCTAGCCACTCTTCCATTGCAGCCACTTTCATTCAGCGCTCTGCGAATCGTTTGAGGGTGAATCGTCTGACGATATCTTCCACAGTACTCTTACTTATGTCGAGCGTGGCAGCAATTTGTCTACACGATTTACCTTTCGTGTGAAAAATCGCAAGTTATCGTCTCTCAAATCTAGCAGGAGCTTTGCGTGGCATTGTACTGTCTTGACAGTCGACCACGCTTGTAAACACACACTTGCCTTCTGACTCGAAGCATTTACCTCGGCGTGAACGGTGAAGTCAAGTGTGGCACTGCCATCTGTCGGGATATTAAAGTAACGTGACCATCGAATTGTGCTTCATTTCAATCATATTATTTAACAAGTAGTATATGTTGTGTAAACATTATTCATACTATTATTTACTAGACATCCACCTTCATATGATACGTGGATGTATTATATTTTTCTTTTATTCAGAATACAGTTATGATGCGGTAAAGTAAAAATCTCTTAATGTCCGAATATTAAGGTTATTCACTGTCTGTAAACAGGTAGAATACGGCTCTGCGGTCGCCAACGCCTATACAAGACAAAAAAATCTGGCGCAGTTGTTAGATCGGTTACTGCTGCTACAGTGGCAGGTTATCAAGATTTAAGTGAGTTTGAACGTGATGTTATACTCAGCGCACAAGCGATGGGACACATGATCTCCGTGGTAGCAATGAAGCGGGGATTTTTCCGTACGACCATTTCACGAGTGTGTCGTGAATATCAGGAGTTCGGTAAAACATCAAATCTCCAACATCCCTGTGCCCGGAAAAAAGATCCTGTAAGAACGGGAGCAACGACGACTTAAGATAATAGTTCAAGTGAAGGAAGTGCACCCTTTCGCAAACTGCTGCAGATTTCACTGCTGGGCCATCAACAAGTGTCAGCGTGCGAACCATTCAACGAAACATCATCGACATCTGCTTTCGGAGACAATGGCCCACTCATATACCCTTGATGACTGCACAACACAAAGCTTTACGCCTCGTCTGGGCCGTCAACACCGACACTGGACTGTTGATGACTGGAAACATGTTGTCTGGTTGGACGAGTCTCGTTTGAAATTGTATCGAGTGGATGGAAGTTTATTGGTATGGAGCCGGCCTCATGAATCCAAGGACCCTGCATGTCAGCAGCGGATTGTTCAAGCTGGGGGAGGCTCTGCAATGGTGCGGGATGTTTGCATCTTGAGTGATCGGGACCCCCGATACGACTCTGAGCCGTGTCACGTACGTAAGCATCCTATCTGATCACCTGCATCCGTTCAGGTCCATTGTGCATTCCGACAAACTTGGGCAATTCCAGGAGGACAATGCGACACTCCACACGTCCAGAATTGCTACAGAGTGGCTCCAGGAACACTCTTCTGAGTTTAAACACTTCCCGTGGCCAACAGACTCTCCAGACATGAACATTATTGAGCATATATTTTGTGCTTTGCAACGCGCAGTTCAGAAGTGATCTCCACCCCTTCTTACTCATACCGATTTATGGACAGAGCTGCAGGATTTAAGGTGTCAGTTCCCTCCAACGCTACTTCAGACTTAGTCCAGTCCGTGCCACGACCTCTTATCGCACTTCTGCGTGCTCGCGGCGGTCCTACACGATATTAGGCAGGTGTACCAGTTTCTCTGGCTCTTCAGTGTAAATTCATCTACGGGATTTTCTTTGTGAGGATTCGGTTGTGTGTATGGTAGCCTCATTTTGGCAAAAACTTCGTTTTTCCTTTGGTAGCTATTTATTTATTTGGAGATGATGGACTGTGTTTAGTTTTATTCCATTTTCAAGTAAACCCTAGTGAATAAGTATACAAACGTTTCTATAGCGGGTATTATTGTCACCTCTGACTGTCTAAATTCCTTTATTTACAAAGTCTACAATTATTTCAGTCTTACGGAAAATTATTGCATTTGAAAATTCGGTAAATTTAACAGTCAGTGGCAACAATAACGTTCTTTAAAAGATTTATTTGACTATGAACCACATGGAAGATAAGTTAACCCTGCAACTGACGTATATATTCTTCACATAGGTCCACATGAATATGATTCGCAGGCGAAACTGGTTGGTCATACATTAATGAGCGAACGCTCACGAATAAACACGAGCGCTGTGGTAGACAGTACGTGTTTTAAAAAAGTGACTGTGGAACACAAAATCCAAGAAGCTATTGAAAATAATGTGGTTTGCAAGGTACAGTATGTACCTGATCCACTTCATGCTTAATTTACAGGAGACAGAGAGACATGGTAGGCATCATATTCCTCTGGCGTTCCACATGGCTCCGTGTTGGATCGACACGCTTGCAGCTTCATGTAAGGTGTATGATAATTAATAGCGCAAACTGACACAGGTAGGAAGTATAAAGTAATATCAGCAAAAACGTTCCAGTACACACGTTTCGGCAAACAAGCCATTTGCGACGTTATTGCGAACGTGTACTTTCAACCCGCCACTGATTTCAGTATCAAATACTGTATTATTTAGTACAAATGATGTGAAATGTAAACACCTCGATTAAGTCCACATCTAACTGGACTGAAATTTCACTCGTGGCGTACCACAACAAAATATACAACAGTACTTCAACATGTTAAATATTACAATTTACTATAGATTCACACAGGTTAAACGAAATTTCCGTCGTGTTGCTACCGTATTTGGATGCAATACTGTACTAAGATCTCCAGTGAGTTAGGAATTACTTAAAACAAGTAGTTCGCTGGGGCAAAGAATGGTACTTTCCCGTTTTCAAGAAGGGTCGTAGGCCAGATGTAGATAGTTATTAGTCTGTTGTAGAATTTTGAAACATGTTTTATGCTCAAAAATTATGACGCTTTTGCGTCATGGATTCTGCAAACAGAGATCTCCGAAAACTTAGCTCGTATTACTCCTCCATGAGATTCTTAGCTCTGTGGATAACGGCGGTCAGCCAGGAGGTCATTTCACACCGCTCCGCATTGCCGTTTAGTGAAAACAATACCAGCTTCTACATCTACATCTACATGATTACTCTGCAATTCACATTTAAGTGCTTGGCAGAGGGTTCATCGAACCACAATCATACTATCTCTCTACCATTCCACTCCCGAACAGCGCGCGGGAAAAACGAACACGTAAACCTTTCTGTTCGCGCTCTGATTTCTCTTATTTTATTTTGATGATCATTCCTACCTTTGCAGGTTGGGTTCAACAAAATATTTTCGCATTCGGAAGAGAAAGTTGGTGACTGAAACTTCGTAAATAGATCTCGCCGCGACGAAAAGCGTCTTTGCTTTAATGACTTCCATCCCAACTCGCGTATCATATCTGCCACACTCTCTCCCCTATTACATGATAATACAAAACGAGCTGTCCTTTATTGCACCCTTTCGATGTCCTCCGTCAATCCCACCTGGTAAGGATCCCACACCGCGCAGCAATATTCTAACGGAGGACGAACGAGTGTATTGTAAGCTGTCACTTTAGTGGACTTGTTACATCTTCTAAGTGTCCTGCCAATGAAACGCAACCTTTGGCTCGACTTCCCTATTGTATTATCTATGTGGTCTTTCCAACTGAAGTTGTTCGTAATTTTAACACCCAGGTACTTAGCTGAATTGACAGCCTTGAGAATTGTACTATTTATCGAGTAATCGAATTTCAACGGATTTCTTTTGGGACTCATGTGGATCACCTCTCACTTTTCGTTATTTAGCGTCAACTGCTACCTGCCACACCATACAGCAATCTTTTCTAAATCGCTTTGCAACTGACACTGGTCTTCGGATGACATTACTAGACGGTAAATTACAGCATCATCTGCGAACAACCTAAGAGAACTGCTCAGATTGTCACCCAGGTCATTTATATAGATCAGGAACGGCAGAGGTCTCAGGACGCTTCCCTGGGGAACACCTGATACCAATTCAGTTTTACTCGATGATTTGCCGTCTATTACTACGAACTGCGACCTGCCTGACAGGAAATCACGAATCCAGTCGCACAACTGAGACGATACCCCATAGGCCCGCAGCTTGATTAGAAGTCGCTTGTGAGGAACGGTGTCAAAAGCATTCCGGAAATCCAGAAATACGGAATCAACTTGAGATTCCTTGTCGATAGCGGCCATTACTTCGTGCGAATAAAGAGCTAGCTGCGTTGCACAAGAACGATGTTTTCTGAAACCATGCTGATTGCGTACCAATAGATCGTTCCCTTCGAGGTGATTCATAATGTTTGAATACAGTATATGCTCCAAAACCCTACTGCAAACCGACGTCAATGATATAGGTCTGTAGTTCGATGGATTACTCCTAATACCCTTCTTAAACACTGGTGCGACCTGTGCAATTTTCCAATCTGTAGGTACAGATCTATCGGTGTGCGAGCGTTTGTGTATGATTGCTAAGTAGGGAGCTATTGTATCAGCGTAATCTGAAAGGAACCTAGTCGGTATACAATCTGGACCTGAAGACTTGCCCGTATCAATCGATTTGAGTTGCTTCGCAACCCCTAAGGTATCTACTTCTAAGAAACTCATGCTAGCAGCTGTTCGTGTTTCAAATTCTGGAATACTCCATTCGTCTTCCCTGGTGAGGGAATTTCGGAAAACTGCGTTCAATAACTCCGCTTTAGCGGCACAGTCGTCGGTAACAGTACCATCGGCACGGCGCAGCGAAGGTATTGACTGCGTCTTGCCGCTTGTGTACTTTAGATACGACAGAATTTTTTCGGATTTTCTACCAAATTTCGAGACAATGTTTCGTTGTGGAACCTTGTAAATTTTAGCCAATCTTCGGGATTTCGCGTTTTTCTGAACTTCGCATGCTTTTTCCATTGCCTCTGCAACAGCGTTCGGACCTGTTTTGTGTACCATGGGGGATCAGTTCCATCTCTTACCAATTTATGAGGTATGAATATTTCAATTGCTGTTGCTACTACATCTTTGAATTTGAGCCACATCTCGTCTACATTTGCATAGTCAGTTCGGAAGGAATGGAGATTGTCTCTTAGGAAGGCTTCTAGTGACACTTTATCCGCTTTTTTAATAAAATTATTTTGCGTTTGTTTCTGGTGGATTTGGAAGATACGGTATTGAGCCTAGCTACAACGACCTTGTGATCACTAATCCCTGTATCAGTCATGATGCTCTCTATCGTTTATCGGACCAGTGTTTCAGCTGGCTTCACGCGTTTTCTTCCAGACAGAACTCAACACGTCATTCATAACGGAACAGAATCGACAGGTGTAAATGTAATTTTCGGAAAACTCCAAGGAATCGTGTTAGGAGCGTTTCTATTTAAAATGTATATAAATAATCTCGTAGAGAGCTTCAGTAACTCTTTAAGATTGTTTGCAGATGATGCAGTTGACTATAAGCACCGCCAGAAGACAGTATCTATTTGTAGACTGACATGCACAGAGCTGATGAATGGTGCAGGCTCTGGCAGTTGATCTGTAGTTGACCTTGAACCTAAAAAAAAACGTAACGTATGGCACATAGATAGGCAAAGCAATCCTCTGCTGTAAAAGGACACCAATGACGATAAATTTCTGGAAACAGTATCTACAGTAAAATATCAAAGAGTAACTATCCAGAGCGACCTTAATTGGAATGACTACGTAAAACAAACAGTAGGAAAAACCAATTCCAGTCTGTGATTCGTAGGAAGAATCTTAAGGAAATGTAACTCATTCAGGAAAAAATTGACTTGCAAGGCACTTGTTTGTTTCTTGGGTATTGTTAATCAGTATGGGACCCTTACCAGGTAGGAGAAGTAGAAGAGATAGAAAAGAACCAACGAAGTGTGGGGCGTTTCGTCACGGAATCGCGTAGTGCGCAAGAGAATGTTAAATGGAACCTTAACAAATCCGAGAGGCTGATGCTACAAGAGAGGCACTGTGTATCATGGAGAGGGTTAGTATTGAAATTTGAAGAAAGCACGTTCCGGGAAGAGTCTGACAACATCTTACTTCCTCCTACATACA
This sequence comes from Schistocerca americana, assembly GCF_021461395.2. NCBI lineage: Eukaryota > Metazoa > Arthropoda > Insecta > Orthoptera > Acrididae > Schistocerca > Schistocerca americana. Next base: position 502,497,846 of record NC_060121.1, read on the forward strand.
TCTCAAGAAATGAACACGACTAGAAAGTTCGAAAAATTTGACCTAATGCAGAGGCTTACGGCCAATCATTCTTCCCAGGTGCCATTATGGAGTGGAGCAGGGAAGGCGAGATTAGTTAGTGGTACCAAGAGTACCCTCCGTCACACACCGACAGGCGGCTTGCGGAGTTTTATGTAGGTGGAGATGTATAAATACTCACATATCGGAAATTCGGAAATTTGACAAGACTGCACAACTGATTGCTTCACTTCTTTAACAGTGTCGACTGGGCGCTAGACACTTGAGTTTCTGAGACGAGGCACAGTCCAAAAAGCAGGTCATGTCAGGTCAATGCACCTGAGGTCGTGCTGGTCCGCTTTTTGTTGTCTTACATCACCAGTAAAATATGACGGTGTTGAGCAAGCATTTAAAATAATTTTGCACTCGCTAGTACAGTATTTTATAACGAAACCGGCAGAAGCTCATAGCATTTCACAGTTATCTCGCAGATAGCCCTTCTGCGGACCAGCTTTTTCTGTAATGGCTTTGCTTCTATTATCGTGCAATTGTACTTCCACCCCTGCCAGTATTCGCTGTTAATTACGATAAAATTGCAAATGATCTTCCATCCTATAATCATAAAGCAAAATTAGATCTCCTCGTTGATGGTTTAAGCATTAAATGAAGCCCAGGTTAGATACACCCTACAAAAGAAACGATAAAGAAAATAATTATCTATTGACATGAAGAGAGTTTTAAGTTTCGTTCTAACAACAAAGTTCGTACCTGATACAGTAGTGGGAGAACCAGATGGAAGGAAGAAATGGTACTGCATTGGGTGCAACACTAGTAGAGGGTCGGTCAGAGGCTCAGATGAAAAAGGTTTTTCTCCTTTATGAGCAATGCACCTTTTCTTTTCTAACAAGTAGACCAGCCAGCAATCGACTTTTTGTAATTTTTATTATTTATGGTATTTAACGTTCAGAACTCAAACGTCAGTCACATAAAGCACTCGCTGGAACTCTAAAAACTACTCGAGAAAATAGACTTTGAGCGTTTCACAGCAACTTAAATTGACTAAAAACAAAGGCTACTACAACCTGGTAGCGTTGGAAATTGGCAATCGGGTTATCTATGGGTCGCTGATTCGAATCTAGCTATGGTCTTTTTTTGTTTAATTTTTTCGTTCGTTTCGGATGCCTACATATTGCAATAGAAAACCAATCAAATATATGCCAATTAGAAACTACAGAATCATAATTTTTTATGTGAATGTACATATTGTTTTTGATTTCATACCCCACTCCAAATTTCAGGTTTCATTGTAAGTATAAATTACTACTTTCCGATACTGGTACTTTGCAGAGATTGTGAATAAATTTGTATTTTCTTTAAATTTAAACTCTCTTTATTACCACTCTTTTATAAGATTTCGGTAATTAAGTATTTATATTTGCATTGTATGTAATAAGTAATTGGAAATAAGAAGTCACCATTTATCATAATAAATGGTGAATACATACGTGTTAATAAGCATATATTTGATAAGTTAGATATTTAAATGATGTAGGTATTTGAATTCAACGAAAAAAAAAATGAATCTAAGGAAAGACGACGCTGAGACTCGAACTAGTGATCCATTTATCACCCAATCACACTACTCCGACGCTGCCGAGAGAACTATCTGTCATCTGAGTGGTTTGATGCACCCCGCCACTAACACCTGTGACAAACTCTTCATCTCAGAGTAGAACTTGTAACCAATGCCCTCAATTATTTGCTGAGTGTGTTTCAGTCTCTGTTCTCCTCTTCAGTTTTCACCGTCTAAAGTTCCCCCTAGTCCCATGGAAGTTATTCCCTGATGTCTTAAAAGACGTCCTGTCATTGAGAACTTCTTCTTGTCGGTACTTTCCGTATATTCCTTTCCTCACGATTCTGTAGAGAGTCTCCTCATTCCTTACCTTATCAGTCCATCCAATTTTCAGCATTCGTCTGCAGCACCACATCTGAAATGCTTCGATCTTCTTCTGATACGGGTTTCCAAAAGTGTTTCAGTACCATGCAGTGCTGTCCTTAAAATGTACATTCTCACAAATTTCTTCCTCAAATTAAGAACTGTTTCTCACATTAGCAGAATTATCTTGGCCAGGAATACCCATTTTGCTAATTTGATTTTTATGTTCTTCTTGTTCCGTCCATCATGGGTTAATTTGCTGCATAGGTAACATAATTCCGTAACTTTGTCCATTTCGTAATCTCCACTATTGTTATTAATTATCTCCTTGTTCTCATTTCAGCTACCTCTCATTACTTTCGTCTTTCTTCGATTTACTCTCAGTCCGTATTATCCACGCATTAAAATCTTCATTCCATTCAATACATCCTGTAATTTTTCTTCACTTTCACGGAGGATAGCAGTGTCATCAGCGAATCTTGTCATTAATATCCTTTCACCTTAAACTATAGTCCCACTCCTGAACCTTCCTTTAATTTCCGTCATTGCTTCTTCGATGTACAGATTGAACAGCATAGCGAAGGATTACATCTCCCTGTTACACAATTTTTAAACCGAGCACATCGTTCTTGTGACAAAATATAAAAGCACCTACAGCCGTCCTTATGATTCTTTTTTTTATTTGTCGCTACCAGTTTTGATGCTTCATTCCGTCATCTTCAGGCTGTTTTGATGCGGTACAGGTTGATATGGTCCCCATGCATAACTGATAGCGACAAAATAAAATAAAATTATAAGGACGGCTGTAGGTGTTTTTATTTTTTGTCACGATAATAAACGCCCGTCGTCCCAGACTCCTCCTGCTAAACGGATGGACATGCAAAAACATCGTTCTATTTCTTTCAGTTTTATTGTTCTGTCTTGCTTCATGTTTATATTGTATTTTACCCGTCTTTCCCTATAGCTCACAGTTATCTTATACTTGTCAACCGGAATGTGTTTTGCTTTTCCTAAAGTCAATCTGATTGTCGTTTAATAGATTCTCAATGTTATTTTCCGTTCTGTTGCTTACTACTCTTGTCAGTAACTCGGTTGCATGAACTGTTTAACTGACTGTATGATTATTTTCACACTCGTAGACTCTTGTTATGTTCGGGATTGTTTGGATGATATTTCTCCGAAAGTATGATGGTATATCGCCTATCTCATACATCCTACATACCAGCGTGAATAGTCATTGTTGACGCTTCCTCTAACTCTTTTAAATTCTGATTCTAATGTTGTATCCCCTTTCACTTCCCTGCCGATTCCTGCTTCTTTCCCTGTGACGTCATCAGGCAAGACGTCCCCCTAATAGACGCCTCTGACGTACTCCTTCCACTCAGCCACTCTCTCCTCTGCATTTAACAATGGAATTCCCATTGTACTCTTGGTGTTTCAGCCGTTCTTTTCATTTCACCGAAGGTTGTTTTGAATTTTCTGTACTCTGAGTCAGTCCGTCCGCCAATCAATTTTCCTGCAACCTTTTCGCCTTAACCTCACTGCAGTTCCTGTTTATTTCATTCCTAAGTGACCCATATTTCCGATTTTCCCTGAAAAATTTTTGTTTTTCTTCCCAACTTCTGTAATTGCCCTTTTAGAGAAGTCCATTCATCTTCAACTGATCTGCCTACCGAAGTATTCCTGATCGTAGTATCTATAGCCTCAGAGAACTTAAAGCGGATCTCTTTGTGCCTTAGCACTTCCCTATCCCACTTCTTTCTACAATGATTCTTCCTCACTCGGCTCTCAAATGTCACGCCACTCTTCATCATTACTAAATTGTGATCTGAGTCTATATCTGTTCCTGGGTACGTCTTAAAATCCAATATCTGATTTCGGAATCTTTGCCTGACATGAAGTAATGTAACTGGAATCTTGCTGAATCTTCCGACCTTTTCCTATTATACCTCTTCCTCTTCTGGTTCTTGATCAGAGCATTCGCTATTGCTAGTTTAAATTTATTGCAGAACTCAGTTAATCTTTCTCGTCTTTCAGTCCTATTACCCCTTCTTATAACCCTCCTCCAACAACCAAATTCAAGTCCCCCAAGACTATTAGATTTTTCATCTCCCTTTCGTTATGAAACACCCGTTCAGTAGTATATACTTTCTCTATCTCTCCATCATCTGTTTGCGACAGCGGCATATACACCTGAAACATTGTGCTCGGTATTGGTTCACAGTCGATTCTGATGAGAACAGCCACATCACTGAACTGCTCGCAGTAACTCAATCTCTGCCCCATCTCCTACTTGCAACGACTCCTATTTCTGTTAGACCATTTTCTGCTGCTATTGATATTACCATATACTCCTGACCAGAAATCCTTGTCTTCTTTCCATTTCACTTCACTGACCTCCACTGTATCTACATGAAGCCTTCGCATTTCCTTTTCAGATTTTATAGTTTCCCTACTACGTTCAAACATCCGAAATTCCACGCTCCGATTAGCTGAACTTTACACTCTCGTTGAACAATCAATCTTTTTCTTGTGGCCACCTCCTCTTTGGGATTCCCTTCCCGAAGATCCGCAGGAGGGATTAGTCCGGAATCTTTTGCCAAAGGAGAGTTCATCATGACATTTTTTTCAGTTACTGGTCACATGTCCTGTGGATGCACGTTATGTAGTGGTTTACATTGGCTTCTGCATCCTCATGCCGCTGATCATTGACGATTTATTCACCTTATAGGGCAGTTTCCGACCAAAGAGGCAAGAGAGTGCCCTGAACCTCTGTCCACTTCTCGTCCTTCTTTGTCAAGGCCGTTGACAGAAAGAGGGTGACTTTACATGCGGATATATTCGAACGTCATGCTGATTAACTTCATTCAAATCAGAAGCAGTGGCGGGGTTCAAACTAGTCAAAGATGCTACCATTAAACGACGGTTGGATTTCCCTTATGTTACTCCGAATATTTCACTTCGGAAGCTGATATTTGAGTTTTGAATTTATCGCACCATAAACATAGAAAATACAAAAACCTGATTGACGGATTCTCTCTTTGTAAGTGTCTATGTGAATCTGTTAAATGACTCTAAGGAGTATGTATGGAGTTTTATTGGATTATTTGTGCTATTGATGGTGGCGAGAGTGAAGGGAGAATGGAGGAAAATCTGATGCAAGCACATAGCCTTTTCCTGCAGAATGTCGTCAAGAGACCTTCCTATCCTCATCCGACGGATGAAGCATCGACGTGGAAATGTCTGTCGCGTAATCGCGGATATTGGGTACGGGCTTTCGACCTAAAGCCTTATGTCTCTACCTCCTCTCCCCTTGCCGGGAAGACACTGCTGGTGGAAATTTCTTCCACCAAAATGGCTTGGAACAGTACGCCGAGTGAAGCATCGCTACACCAAATTGATGTAGCAGCCCATATGAAGGTCACGTGTTGCCCTACAGAGAAGTGAAATTATAACCAGACCTGGATGCAAAAAGATAACAAAACAAAAAAAAAGCAAGAAAAGCGACAAAGCCAAATGTAAACATTTTTTATGGAATGCAAATGTGAGTCAGTAAATTACAAACTTTATCATAAATGGGGCGCTCTTACTCAACAGGTACAAGAGGTCCATAGTTTGTTCTTAAATAGTAGTCAGCATTATTGTTCGTTGCCGTAATCCATTCATCAGGTATTTTGGCTGAGTTTTGGTTGAGTCTGTGATTTGCACTATCGTAGAGCACGTCTTTCACGTCTCCCGAGATAGTCCACAGGGCTTCTTTCTCAAAACACTTCTGTTCTCGTTTTCACGTGGCTGCTGCCGCAGTTCTATTCCGCCTAATTATTATGAAGCCTTTCTTACAACTGAATAATTAGCAGACTGCTTGATAACTATTACAGGTAAACGCTACAGCCATTATCCAAGCACACTAATTAGTAATGGGGGGGTAGGGTGGCAAAGGAAGTCCTCTCCAGCGTCTTTCGCATGAAATAACCGATGCTATTGCAAGAGAGAGATATGGATTGGTACGAGGAAATACTTCTACGAATGTAGGGCATTGTTGGGCCTATCAGTCACTTACAGCGTTCAAAAGCACAGTCGGAGCTGACACTGTGCTACGTGATAATAAGATAGATACTTTGACATACGTTTTTTATATGTATATAGTGATCATATTAAAGAGATCATTGACAATGAAAATAAGTATATCTAAAGCTACTGTATGTCAAATTTGATTTTGTACCATTCCTATATAGAGTGGTTTCGTAATCTGTATGTACTTACGGTATAAATCTTAGCCACAGTTTTGCTTGTTATTTACGACCGTAATTTACTTTAGGTTTTAAGAGTTCACGGAAGTTGGGAGATGTGGTGTTATGTCTAGGAAAAATGCGTATACCTTTCAAATGAAAGACGTGTGAAACCCAACTATAAAACAATTGAGTGTTTACAGGTTGCGGCGCTTAAATCGGCACAAATTTCAATTTCAATTTCCCGCCCAATCGTAGTTCAACCAGAGGTAGCGATTGGCGTGCTTGATAACAATAGGCATCTAGTAAACGGTGAGAACATCAAAATGGCAGAGATGGTACGGACAGATGCACAGCACAACCGAAGAGCCGCAATTATCGAAAGTCTTTGCGTTGGACGTTCGCCGACTGAAATAGTTCGACTCTTCAGGTAGCCGAGATCAGCAGCTTACGATACTGAGACCAAGTACAATGCTTCGCAGAAGTCTGGAGAAGGTTCAACTAAACCGGCGAGGAAACCTCATTCGAGGAAACGCTTGTCACGAAATGCGGTAGCCATCAAAAAGTCTCGGGTGGTGAATTCGGAAGACTCGCGGAAATCGCTGAGGAAACTGGAATCCGTATTGATTGTCAGCGAGCGAACAATGCCTCGGATGGCAGAGGAGGACCTCATACGCGCCATTTAGTCCAAAACTCTCGAGTGACGTTGACATGTTATGGTCAAAGAAGTTCTGATCCCCGAATAGCCAAGATTTGAACCCCTTCGTCTACTACGTCCGGAGCATAGTCGAAAGAGTTACCAATAAGACCAGGCACCATAATGTCGCATGTCTACGCACCGCTATCGAAGCAGCATTTGCGAATATGGACAACGCTACTTTAAAGAGTGCGTGCGATAGCTTCAGGATAAGATTGGAGGCGGTCACTGCGGCTGAAGGGGGTTACATCGAGTAATGTTACTCTTGAAAGATACCACTAGTTATTTGTAACAGGAATTTCATTACATTTGTGTTTAGCTTTAATAAATTTCTTTGAAAAAAACAAGTTTAATTTGTCCGGATATAAGACCCGCGCCGTGAACTTTTTGCCAATTGCTTCTTATATTCGCTGCTTACTGTGATACCAGAGGTTAAGCTTGCGGAAAAGTTTTGAATTAAATTTTGTTTTATGTTGTTGACACCCAAAGGGATAATAAAGGAAAAACTCAGGAGGAAAGGAACTCGGATAAATGGACTATTTGCTATACTCTGCCAAAGAAATTGTAAATGTAGCATGAAAGTACGGCAATGAAATAGCACTGTTAGCAGAAGTTCATTAACAACAACTAAAAACATTCATTTTTGATCAGACAACGGAAATTTTCAGATTACCTCTTCCACGTAACTGTCCACTTGATGTCTAATGCGGCATATCCTGGCCATTTTTAGTTTTCAAAAACGAAAATAGCTAGCGAACTTCTGAATGCTTATCTTGTATGAGAATCTCTTTGGGGTCAAAAGCTTAATATTCAGCAATGAATCTCAGACAATAATGTAAAGTATATCTATTGTGAAATAGTTAACCCTTTCGTGCCCAATGGGACGCAAAGGTTAATGTCCATGAATTCACAGACACACGAATGTGTCACATCTGTGGGGCGATGCGATGTAGCGTTGATTTATCAACTGTTTTGGAGCCAACAGGCCTATTGTGTGACATCTAATGCACGAGATATCGGTTAATTGTTTCATCTTTGCATTGTGTGCCCTGTGTTTTGGCGGTTTCTGTAACTTTTTGTTGTCTGTGATAAATAAACTCAGTAAAGGAATTCATTGTCTCTTTTACATTGTTTTCTAGAAATACACAAATTTTTTCATATATTTATTGGTAAAACACCTTTATATTCGCTTAGTGGCTTTGCCTTATGATCAGTGGGTGTAGCGAAGTTCTAATTGTGCCTTTTTTCATATTTGTGTCTCAATTTTTACATTTACACATTTTATTCCCTTGATTTGATTTAAAACGGCAGACTCCACAAAATCGTGGTTTGTTTTTTGTGATTAACGTTTGCCTGCAATAAATAAGCTCAGTACTACTACTACTACTACTGTAATGTCAAAAAACAAGTAGGAAACGCGATGCCACCATTTGGGTCACCTACTGTGAATAGCACATCTTTCTCTCCGTGGATCGAACCGGTCTGTAGCTGCCATTACAGGTGTGCTCTCCTATGGATGGAGGGCAGGGCAAGAAAAGTTGTACAATTTAAGTTTTTTCTTGCGCAAATCTTCTGATTCGTGAGTAATTGACAAAACTGTAACTGGCTTACTATCCTTAATTTGTTTCATATAGCAATGGAACATATTCGTACTTTATTCTTCTTACAGATCCTAATCCTCAGAAAACAAATTATTTAAATGGGATATATATGTGTCTCTTTACTCTGGAAGGAATAAATTCAGAGAACCATTTATCTCCCCTCGAGTCAAGCGGAACATTTACGTTCTGCTTGAAATAATTGTAAAACTATTGACATCACTCGAAATTTAGAAACATAACCTCACTTAGTATCCGTAGTGAAAACAGAAAACTATTGTTTACTCGGCAATGTAGGGGTTGAACGTGCAGGAGAAGACAAGTCTGCTACAAAAGGTGCTGACGCTGGAGAAAAGGTTTAAAAATTGAAGACAGTGAAGAAAGTAGCAAGAAGTCCAACCAATTACAGTTTGGAGTATTCACAGTTTGTTTCCAGGATAAATTACTCATACGCATTCAAACAGGGGTTAAAAATTAATGGTATAACAGCAAAAAATTAATGGTAGAACAGCAAAAACATCTAGCTTCAAGCAATAGCGTGCGTTAGAGGATAGCGTAAGATCAGTTTAAGTACTCACTTAATAACTGCTTAGAGCAATTTAAGAAACACGCTGTGTAACTAAATGACAGTCGGACGGAGATCCTAGTCCAGAGCTTGTAACATTAACTCCTATTTTCTGCCAGAAGGAGGTACGCAACATGCTGGCTGATGCATTACAGCCCGCTCGCTACGCCCTTCCAGTCTCGTGTCGTATGACCGCGCGCATAGCTTCGCGCGCTGCATTTCCGCGCTCCTCCGTGCGAAACCCCAGCCGCGGCGGCGGACAGCGCAGCTGTGAGCCTAACAGAAGACAATGGCCGCGCGACCCGCTGCTAGCAGTCGTAAACGCCAGCCGACGCGTGATATATCGATTGCTAATGAAGCAGCCGCAGGAATCCGCTGCACCTGTAGTGTGCGGGCACTCCGCTAAGGTGACGACCGACGCTAGCGAGTTCCTGCAAATGTGCTGTGCCCATCTGGGAGCGCCTACGCCTACATTCCAGGCACGACAACACACGTGCACGCCTCTCGCTTGCTCCCCATCAGTATTCTAATAACATGTCGTAACAGTCGCTAATGTCACACTTTGAACTTATTTGTAGGTATTTTGATGATACCTCCCCGACCCCCATAACAATGCAGGTGCTGCATCGCGGAATAGTGTCGTAGGCTAACACTAAGATTTCGTTTAAGTTCTTCAGTGGCGACACCAGAAGTAAAGCCCCCTGAGCCAATGACCGGCGAACTGCCAACTAGGTGGAAATGCTGACAAGAGAAACTCACCCCTCAAATATAGTGGTACGATGGCCCAATGGATACCCCGCCAAAAACTGAACACAGATTGAGCATCAAAACAGACAGAAGGTCTACTGAACTGTGTAAAAAAAAGCAAAATACAAACAATGAACGGTCCAAGCCAAGAGCAGTACTGAAGGAAAGTGAACAGCATCGATGTCGTGGGTATATGGTCACGGAGTTGGACAGAAAGCGGAAGAGCCGTGTCGGAAACTACCTTTTCTATTCACAACTTTATGACCTGACAGTCCAGTCGCTGAAATGTTTGTTCTCTTTCTGTAGTCTTGGCAGTTGTCATAGTATACACTGATTATAGACTATAATATGAGCCATGTGGTAAGAAAACGTTACCGCCGCAAGTAAACGAATAATGAGAGCAGGATAGGTTAAAAAAAATGGCTCTGAGCACTATGGGACTTAACTTCTGAGGTCATCAGTCGCCTAGAACTTACAACTAATTAAACCTAACAAACCTGAGGACAGCACACACATCCATGCCCGAGGCAGGATTCGAACCAGCGACCGTAGCGCCGGCCGGGGTGGCCGAGCGGTTCTAGGCGCTACAGTCTGGAATCGCGCGACAGCTACGGTCGCAGGTTCGAATCCTGCCTCTGGCATGGATGTGTGTGATGTCCTTAGGTTAGTTAGGTTTAAGTAGTTCCGAGTTCTAGGGGACTGATGACCTCAGAAGTTAAGTCCCATAGTGCTCAGAGCCATTTTTTGCGACCGTAGCGGTCGCTCGGCTCCAGACTGTAGCGCCTAGAACCGCACGGCCACTCCGGCCGGCAGCAAGATAGGTATTGTGCGGACAGTATATTTCGGCAGTCTGCCGCGACCGCAAACAAATGAGAAATGACACCGCCCAAGGGGAGGAGAAAGATGCAGGGAAATAAGCCCCGCTTCCCTATCGAAGGGCTGCCATCCTACGTCGGCGTTCTGCGCTTCCACGAAAGCAGAATTGGCATAACGGTCATAGGGATCGCTGATTCTTTTTCTTGTGGCGAGAGTCGCATCCGAATCCCTTATGAACCAAGATTGGCATCTTTACTATTTTCAAAATAAGAGAAAAAGCAGTCAGCAAAACAAGGAATAATGCATTAAGAAAGCATTTGATAGTGGTTACAGCGCAATGGTTTGCTGTGCTTGGCAGTGGCAGCTCAGGCCCGGCCTCTACCGGTGTCTTAAACAACCGCGGCTCAAAACACACCCCGCCCAAAACTGCCACAATATAGTGTCCGTATAATACCAAAGAATCGTTTCACAGAATTAAAAACAACAAATAGACGGGTGTGAACCATATTACAACAAAGGAACTTCAGAAACATTAGAAAACAAATGTTTTGACAAAGCACAGAGAAGCCGTGTGATTATGAAACTGTTGTGTTCATTTCTTGCAGCTTATGTGACAAACTATTAAGTTTTCATCCTATCCTTGGGAGTAACCACATTCAGATTTTTTTTTGTCATAATTCATCTGGTTGGTTTGATGCGGTGCGCAACGAATTCCTCTCCTGTGCTACCCTCCTCACCTCAGAGTAGCACCTGCAACCCACGTCGTCAATTATTTGCTGGATGTATTCCAAACTCTGTCTTCCTCTACAATTTTTGCCCTCTACAGCTCCCTATAGTACCGTGGAAGTAATTCCCTCACATTCATACGATCGTCTAAATCTGTCAAGATGTACCAGGCGTACAAATTAGATGCATCGGTAAGAGATTCATATCATATGACACACGTATTGTTATCAATGCCGTGTTATGACACACCAGACGTATTTTCGAGTGGAGGATTCGGTTGAATTGTCGCCTTGTCATGAAACGTTTGCGTTTCCCATCCTAAAGCCACTTCCTTTAGTCTGCCAACAAAAAAAAAAAAAAGAAAAAAAAGAAAATGGCTCTCAGCACTATGGGGCTTAACTTCTGAGATCATCAGTCCCCTAGAACTTAGAACTACTTAAACCTAACTAACCTAAGGACATCACACAAATCCATGCCCGAGGCAGGATTCGAACCTGCGACCGTAGCGGTCCCGCGGTTCCAAACTGTAGTGCCTAGAACCGCTCGACCACCACGGCCGGCCGTCTGCTAACACAATAGTTGTGTAGAATCATCTGTCATTATAGATCCCTTCCTTACACCTCGCCGTTGCAGACGAATATCACACCATGACACAGACACAAATTTGAATACAGCGAAAAATGAAAGAAAACAAATGGTACTAGGGAGAATTGAACATGGCTCACGCGTGGTAGTTCAACAGTGTGACCGCGAAACCACGTCAGCGTACCTCTTATGGGTTGCTATGTACTGCACTTCTTGTCCTTGGACCGTTCACTGTTTCTATTTTGTTTTTTTTTTCACAGTTCAGTACACCTCCTTCATGTTTTAAAGCTTGATCTGTGTTCAGTTTTTGACAGTCTGTCCACTGGGCCCTCTTACCACTAAATCTGAAGAGGTGCGATGGGGAGTTGCCCTTGTGAACAATCTGAGGCCAACCCGGAAGCTATTGCGAGATGCGGGACCGGCCGAGCGCCCCATCCCGCAAGGGCAGCTTAACGCATGATGGAAACAGACAGATACGTATCTTCGTAATGGTGACATAGCACAGTGTCATAGGTCCAGCTATAAATCAATGTCATATGGAAGTATACGGTTCCAGAGACATCAGAAGTCAAGCCCACTGAGTCAGTGACTGGCGAACTGATAGCTAGGAAGAAATGCTGAGCAGGTTGAGGTGAATTCTCTAAAATCAATGGTGTTTACATGCGGACTGAAGTGTCGAAAGGAGATTTCTACCGAGGCCGGGATTCAAAATCCGGCTTTTCTCCTCACTAGACAGATGCGATAATGACTACGCTGACCCGAAACAGTCGCTTTGCACAACTGCACAGACTATCCTAGCATATCTAGCTCCTCAGTCAAAATCCCCATTCACCCCTAGCACAATGGTATTCCTCCTAATTTGATCATCATTGCAGATGATCTCCAACTGTACTGGAATAGCGCTCCTCCGTATCGCCTCAAACCCATGGACAACTGGTTTAATGAAATCGAACCAATTGGTTCTAGGGACCTTTTCAAGATTCAAAACACCGACCCACCCACACCCACACACCCACACACCCATCCATACCCGCACCTCCACCCATATATATATATATATATATATATATATATATATATATATATATATATATATAAAAGCGCCAAAGAAACTGGTATAGGCATGAGTATTCATAAACAAAGCTATGTAAAAAGGTAGAACACAGCGCTGCGTCGGCAATGCCTGTATCAGACAACAGGTGTCTGGCTAAGTTTTTAGATCGGTCGGTGCTGCTACAATGGCAGGTTATCACGTTTCAAGAGGGTTTGAAGGTGGTGTTATAGTTGGCGCATGAGCGATGGGACACAGCACTCCGAGGTATCGATGAATATTTCACTATTGTACCGTGAATATCAGGAATCCGGTAAAACCACAGATCTCCGACATCGCTCCGGCCGGAAAGAGAGCCCGCAAGAACGGGACCAACGACGACTGAAGAGAATCGTTCAACGTGGCACAAGTGCAACCCTTCCGGAAATTGCTGCAGATTTCAATGCTGGACCATCAAGTGTCAGCGTGCGTAACATTCAACGAAACGTCATCGATATGGGCTTTCGGAGCCGAAGGCCCACTCGTCTACCCTTGATGACTTCACGACACAAAGCTTTACGCCTCGCCTGGACCCGTCACCACCGACGTTGGACTGTTGCTGACTGAAAACATGTTGCCTGGCCGGAGGAGTCCCGTTGAAAATTGTATCCAGCGCACGGACGTGTACAGGTGTGGAGACTACCTCATGAATCCATGGACCCTGCACGTCAGCAGGGGACTGGTCAAGCTGGTGGGGCTGTGCAATGGTGTGGGGCGTGTGCAGTTCGAGTGATATGGTACCCTTGATATGTCTAGATATGACTGTGACAGGTGACACGAACGTAAGCATCCTGTCTGATCTTCTGTATCCATTCATGTCCTTTGTGAATTCCGACGGGCGTGGGCAATTCCAGCAGGTCAAGGGGACATCACACATGCCCATAATTGGCACAGAGTGGCTCCAGCAACACTCTTCTGAATTAAAACACTTCTGATGGCCATCCAGGTCCCCAGGCATGAACATTATTGAGCATATCTGGGATGCCTTGCAACGTGCTGTTCAAAAGAGATTTCCACCCCCTCGTACTCCTACGGATTATGGACAGTCCTGCAAGATTCATGGTGTCACTTCCCTCGAGCACTATTTCAGATATTAGTCGAGTCCATGCCACGTCGTATTTCGGCACTTCCTCGTGCTCTTGGGGGCCCTACACGATATCAAGCAGGTGTACCATGTTGTGTGGCTCATGAGTTTATATGCGCATTTCAGAGTCGAGTGAAAATTTGTACCTGGGCTGGGATTAGAACCTGGATCTCCAGCTCAGTACAGTTGGAGAACCCTCTGTGACGCTATTCGAGTTTAGGTAGGATGACAATGTCCATTAATCTGAATTTGGATTGAGGATTAAATTTGATGTGGTACTCCGTGAAGTAGTCCGTGAAGTTGTGCATAGGCACTGTGCCAGGGTGGCATAGTGGTTAGCAGATCTGCCTAATGAGCAGGAGACCTGTGTGAGAATTCCGGCCTTGGCACAAATTTCCATTCTTTACTCCAGTCTGCGTATATACAGTATAACGCAACAGTAACTATTCAGCCACTGATTCAGCAGAAAAGTGCGTCTGAAAGACAAAGTTGCGAAAATCTGAAGCTTCTAGGATAACGGGACCCACCAGAAATTGTACATATGAGAACTAGTACACTTGATATTACTGCTTCCTCATTGCAGCAGAACGCACCGAAAGCGCCGGAATATATACCACCTCTCTTATGCAGAAGTCTTGTGGTATATGGAAGGCTATACCAATCGACTCCTTGCACTTCTATTCCTCTTCATCAATCTACTGAGTCGCAAGGCCCGCTGGAGAAACACTGCCACTGAAAGCTACAGCACCAGTTCCAGAGTCGTCACTGATACGATGCATAGACAGCCATCAGTCCGATGGTCTATGGGAGGACTGACCAGCAGTGTCATGAAAATGTACACCACTCGCCGTTGGGCGTGGGACCCACTGCTGCTGCACGCCCTCCTCCTGCAGCCAACATTGACGACGCAGCCTCTGTCTCCTATATGGAAGCCACAGGTCGGGCTCTACATGATGGGCTGGGCAACAAGGCAGGTGACGCAGTGGTTATCACAATGGACTCGCATTCGGCAGGACAACGGTTAAGATCCCCGTCCGGCCATCCAGATGTAGGTTTTCCATGATTTCCCTAAATCGCTTAATGCAAATGCTGGGATGGTTCGTCTGAAAAGGGCACAGGCAGTTTCCTTCCCCTCCCTTCAATCATTCCGAGCTTGAGCTCTGTATCTGATGAGATAGCTGACGGAGGATCGTTAAACACTTTCTTCCGTCCTTCTTCTTGTTCTGGAGGGCAAGTCTCCTGCCGCACGTCCTCATTGAGAGCACTTCGGAGATTGGCCTGGAGAGGCCTCTGTCCCCAGCGAAGGCTATGCCTACTGCCCCCTCGGAGCCATCGACCAAGCCGTCACATAACGGCCGCTTCATGAGCCTTCCGCGACACAGCAGAACTGTTGTCAATGTGTGCTTGCTTCTGCTGACTGGGTCTACACTCCAATGGCCCAACAACACCGCCAGTGCAGTGCTTGGGGAAGGCATCTTCGTATTTCTGATTAACAAACGTTTTGTTGTGAGTAAAGTTTTCTTGACGATCTCGAGCTTGAACAAATCCTTCTAATCGTACCCTGCTAGGACCCCTATATCTGACGTCAGAAGTGGCTGACACTTCTATCCAAGTATCAGAATCCTGACAGTCATAGAGCTTTGAGTCTGGGCCCCTAAATCTGGCGTACGTAGTGGCTGACAATACTATACAAGTAACAGAAATTAATACTACATGTATCCTGGTATGCTACACAATCTCACCAAATAAATTATTAGGCTCCCCCTTAAAAGAGCACAGCGTTCGCAATGGAGTGCTGTAGATGGGGTAGAACTGGTGCCATTGGTTCATGTAACCCTCCATTGCTGGTGTGTCACAGTAAAGAAGAAATGTGTAAGTGGCAGTTCGTAGTATGGAATGAGCACGGTACGATTGCTCTACAAAAGACAGTGTATCACCTTTAGCCACAGCCTCAGAACAATATTGGTAAAAATGTACGAGTACTAACCGACAGAAATGGTAGACGAGCGCTACAGCTTGTCAATGACAGTTGGTTGGTCAACAGGAACTGCTGCTGTCAATGAATGGTGGTCCACATCAACGAGTTTCCGAGACAACATTGCGAAGATCACTGCATGCATTGAATATTTGGAATCGGATAACTCGCAAGGAGTAGGATGATACGAATAACTGGAATGGTACTAACAGGCCTGTGGAGTGTATATCCAACAAATAATTCAAGACGTGCACATTGGATGTAACTGCTATTCAGAGGCATGGGCCAAACAACACATAATATGGACAGGAGCCGTTGGAAGAGTGTATTGTATCCCGACGATTTACATTTGCTGTTTTTAAATGACGCAACGCGTCGAGCGCACCGACCGCGCAACTCGCCCTGTGAGAAGGGTGTAGTTCAGACAAATGTGGTTCTGCGAAATTTTGGGGATGTTCTTTTCTGTTGTTACGCTCTCCTTCTGGGGACAATAGAGCGGTCCTTGTGTGATGCATCTAAATTCAAAAGCGCGCTGCTGAATTTGCTCTATTACCGTTTCATAATGTTCGGCATCGTGGCATGCGATGTCACTGTCTGATCCTCACTCGTCAGTTACATTGTTGAATAACATTACTGAGGTCCATTGAGCACGTAAACCACAAAATTTCTTCCCTTCCATCTCCCCGTCTGGTGTAGCCGTTCCTCTTGGACTGCGAACGAATCTACTACGAAAACTAAGTTTATTTATACCACATAACAGCCTATTTGTTGCGCCAATGCGCTGCTGCTGATCTCGATGACGGAGGCATCGCCTTGACTGCCCCGCGATTTGCCGCTGCTTTGGCAAGTTATGCCGAGCGAGGCTAGCCCATCTGACAGAAAATTCACATGCTTGTTAACTTATCACAAATGTCATAGCGCCGCCCACACTGGCCACCGATGGTTAATGCAGTGGTCCACCCCACCTCCTCTCCGATCTTGCCCTTTAACGGGATAGCGGCGTTACGCAGAGTATTGTCAATGACATGTTCGGCAGTTGCAACATGCCCTAGATAGCTATCGCATGCAGGCGATGACAACTGAACTTACGTATCGGAGGGCGAGGAGCTATGGTGGCATTTGCAACAGGTGATAAATGCGACAAATTATTTGAAAGAGTTGATTAAAAGGTGAGAATGTTTCTCAATAAAGTGATTAACAGGTGACAAATTATTTCGATAAACAGATGTGGAAGAAATGAATTATTTTCATTGTTGGGAATTCCCTACGGAAAAGGCCGGTTAAGTCCATAATAAATTTGTCTATTATGATTCTGGAACGGGTATGGCCACTTTTTTTTTAAATACATTTTTGAAATATGCAAGTACATTTGTAGTTCGGTATTGCTAATTCGATGTTGGTGACTGTAATTCAAAAATAAAATATACATTACATTTTTACAACTAATGAGATTCTACACATCGTACTGGAAAAAGATAACAAAGTATTTTCGCAATAATGTTTTTCAGGAATCTACATTTTATTAGTTTCAGTTCAACATGCAGTCATGACTGTGTGAAATAAATGAACAGTAATCTACCGTCAAATGACGGAAATTTCTTTCAAAAAGTTCAACATAACTGTGGTCCCACACGAAGAAAAAATGCTTAACATCTTGTCACGTTCTTCCAGTTTAATAAGATCTTTGGCTTCTTGGCTGATAGCAGCTAGTTCGAGATGAAGCAGATTGCCCGATGTAAAGAGTTGTTTATGATGAACTTTAGAAATCCTTTCAATTTTTCTCAAAGTAGAAACCTGCAAAACACGAACCAAATACATTTGAAGTATATTTTCTATTAATGTATGCAACTTGTGAATCAAATGTGTTTGGATTTGGAAACGTTGTGTGAACTTACTAAATAGTCCGGTTGATGATATCATGAAATGATGTTCTGCTTTCATTGAAGGTTTTCTTAAATCTTTAATTTTGTTACTGTAGGATCTGGATAGGACAGTAGCAGAAATGTTTTTAGAGATGTATGGTTAAGGAAGTGATGTTGAATACCATCCCTTTATTGCAAAATCGTGCTAGCTGAAGGTAATATAGTAAGCCACCTTGTGGTCGTATGCGTCAGAAACTTGTTGAGTGACATTTTAGACTGAATTCCCTTAAATTCTTTCCAGCAGGAAGACCAATCATCAAAATATTCGCAAATATTGATCAGAAATTAGGATGCTTCTTCACCTGAGCACTCCAAACCCATTGCATAACCATTATGTTTTGTGTTAATGTTGAACGTTACAATATTTATAAGCTAGCTGCCGCACGTCCCCTGGACACCATTATCTAAAAGCCTAAACATTTTTCTATTAGCGTTAGATTCTTCTGCTCCCAACATGAGGCAATTATTTACGGACAGGTTGGTTTCTGAAAGGGCTTTACATAATTTCTGCTTTGCCGATAAAGAAAATTCTTACATGATACATTGTCATGCAACATTTACTCTCTGACCAAAATGCAATGATTGTTTGTAATTATATTTTATCTTTGACGCTGATAGTTTCATCAAAACTCAATATGTAACACTATGAACGTACCTCTTCTCTGATATGAATCCAAAAATAGGGTGTCAGTGCATCAGTTATTAGATATCTCATTTTCTTGGATAAAAGTGAGAGATTTTCAAGAACACTGTCAGGGAGCATCACCTTAAAAACATTAAAAATATAATTTGACGACTCCATAGAGCAATTAGAAATCACATTTGTCATTGTACAAATCAGTTCAATGGTGGTGGAACTATTCTTAATACTTAACATCAATATGTTGGTGCACGTACCTAGTTTGAAGGTTCTGCCTTATACAGAAGTTCTCAATGTAGTTGATATGGTCCACATTAAATTTCAGTGCTACGCTTACGTTTAGTTGATAGTCAGTGGTTACAAACTGCCTGAATAGCTAAATAGTATTTGCCTCAAAAGTAATACACCAAGAACACACACTGCAGAGCATTTTCTCTTACTCCTCCCCCCCCCCCCCCCCCTCCTTCCTATGCAGAGACCTTGCTTTTCAAGCTATGAGTCTTTTCAACCCAGTCCCTACGGAATTTGTATCTTCCCATCTCGAAAAGTGCTTTCTCAATTAAACTGTAGTTTTGTTAGTTGCATAAAATGTAAAAAAAAAAAAAAAACTGTCAGAAACCAAAACGGAGAAATCTAACTCACGTTTCAGAAACCCCTCAGATTAGTTTCGTCTACTTTAGTTTTTAGAGCGTTTTAAAAAGTCAAATGCACACACACGAAGACAGAAGCTTAGAAAAAAACGTAAATAACTTATTTTCTTCCTATAAGAGCGAAAAAGGTTGAAAATGTAACAAAAACTTAAAAGAGATGACAAAGTTAAGAAAAAGTGGCTAAAGGTTATAAATGTGACTGACTCCTTTCCCTGATATTGTCCGCTGTATTACACAATGTACGTGATAACGTCTTCAGTTCCAAGCACACGTTAAAAGAGCAAATGAGCTACATTACGTAGCATTTGCTTTTTGTTAATGCTAGTTAACAGTGAATGACCCTAAAAAAAATTTTGAAGCTTTTGGTTAATTTCTTGCAAATGGTATCATAAGTGATACCTTTGGGCTCAATCAGGACAATTAAACACACGAGTGTGCAGTTTCATGTTGCTTTATTACAAAAAATCATAAAAATTACACGTATTGTTCGTATTTGCTGTAGATTTCAAAATAGGTCAAACATGGTGCCAAAATAGGTCAAACATGGTGCCAAAACTTTCAGCAATTATAAGTAAAATATTCAAAATATTTAAACAAAATTTCTCTACTAGTAAGTAAACTATCTAGATGAAAACAGCAATCATTTTAATAATGCACTTACACTTACTAATTTTTATGGTTTCAGACCACATTTCTTCCTCGAATTTGAGCAAGAGGCACTATTCCTTCTTTTGACGCACTGCATCAAAGCGTCATCTTCATCATCAGGTGCTTCAATCTCTATGTCAAACGCATCTGGATTCATTCTGTTACCAACTGAGTGATCTCAAGTCTGGGACTCACACTTCAACTGACATTAACAAAGACGATATTGAGACCCGAGGGATCACGTGTGATACCCAAAACGTTGATTCATAGTTCGCTGCGAACTGAGGGATTTTGTACAGTTTTATACGATGCTAAAGCACATGAAGACCACGTAATTAGAAAATAATATGTCTCTATTTCGCCGAGACATGCTGTGCATCTGCAGAATCCAAACTTTCCAATCATTGCTACCACATCACGATGCTCGGTAGAAGAACCAACAAGTGAGCTGACGTAGCCGAAATGTTTGTTGTACGTGATACCACAGGGCCAGAAAAAGTTCAGCTGCGAACGAGAGGGAGAAAAAGGCAAAACCTGGAGGTATTATGTGCGATAACTCGGAACTAAAGAGGATACTCCACCTGTAACTTTATTCTTACTTGCACTTTCGCACATTTCATGTAGTCATCCCATTGTAGCCTACAAATACTGTTAGTTTGTTTACTGGAGGTCGATTCAGTGCTGTAAAACATAAATTGAGCTGTATTACTGATTGATGTTGCTCTTTTTCCTTTTTGATGATTACATAAAAGTTTTACAGCTATCGTTCAATACCAACAACCACATGTTAATCGTGAGTAAAGTAATTTAGTAATGTATGTGACAACATCCATTGTTAATGTTACCATGTCTCCTCAGTGGATTCATCCTATCTGAGACATCGTTTTCTTCCACTTTTTCATGGTTATGCTATGTATACGTACTGCAACTGGGAAGAATTTGTGGACATGCGACTCCTTCATAAAATCAGACTTTACAGGTATACACTCATCTACGGTTTATGTATAATGGATTCGGTGCAGAGCTGACATGCACCTCCAATCGTTGTGTGAACTTTGGGACGTAAATCAATAAACCAGTTACACTTTTGTTCCAATTCGATGTGTCCTCACTTGCACACTGAATGGTTTTTATGAAATATATGGATTCTGAGGAGACCCAGCAGGATAGCATCTTGCGTTAGAACGCCACTTCCGGGATTCGGGGAGGAGCACGGGCCTCTGATATAGTCCGGTAGGTGAAATGACAACGAGAACAAGCACGCCGGTCAGCCAGAATGTGGTTACTGGATAGTTTCACACATCAGAGTAAGTAAATATCGCGCTACTAGCTATGTCCTGCCTCATTACTAAGATTAGCAAACACTTGGATAAACGTTCACTTTCACATGGCATACTACTAAGTGCAGACTGTTGCGGCACACAGATTCCGACCCAGGGCAGATAGGGGTGGCGACGGGAAAGCCATCCGGCCACGCTCTACTTCTAACGACACCAAATGCATATTAATGGGCTGACGGCATGAAGATAAGGGGTGAGGCAATGATGAAGAAGAATATATCGACATTGAGAAACTAGTATTTTATACTGTGGCACCTGGAACTTGCCGAAGGTCACCTGACAATTACCAGTTCAACACACAAGATGTTGTTTGCGCTACCTAATATGTTCCAAAACGCCGCTCATTAGAATGGGACTTTTCCAGGGCTCATCCTCGGATTCTGTTGGTACGAGAATGGTAGAATCAAGAATTTTGGGTAGCTTTGGATAAGGGACCGTTTGTATACCCAGCAGAAGGATCGTCTTACTATAGCTAATGTACAGTACAGGATCAAAATTTGAATATTACACGCTTCTTCCATATTAGAGGCAAACGGAGGAAATGTTTTTTCGCCGTCACCAGCGGACATCGAAGTATCCAACGACAGCAAAATTGCGCAAGTGTTAACAGTATATTCTCTAGGAATTTGTGTACAAGTGACATTATCCAGTTTTAAAAAGTTTTCATCTCTTCTCGAGTAACGCCCCAGAAACATGGTTTTTGGATACCAAAAACGAGCCGCGGATTCCAACAAGCCTATGGTCAGCAAGTGGCTAAAATTTTTACTATATATACCTAAGATGCGGGTCTCGAATAGCCTTGAAAATTTTATTGATATTTTTATCCGTTTCCGGGATACGCAGGTTCAGAGTTATCCTAATTGTACACCTAAAATACGCACGTGAAATCTCGTGCAAGGTGAATTCGTAGTTTATAAAGGAACGTATCACGGAGAAACATCCTGTAAAGCGTCTCCGTTATCATGAGAAGAGGTCTGGGAACCCCACACTGTAGTACTGAAGTACACGCTGAATCTCTATAAACGTAAAATCTATTATTTCAGTTTCACATAAGTAAACTGCCAGCACTTTACTGACTCAAAGTTTTTCCATGAGAGTAACGTGCCCGGCAGGAACGGAAAAATGCTGCTGGTGAAGCATAAAAAGGGGGTGTATTCTCGTGTTTGAAAGACTTCGATTGGAAAGTGTGAAATCAGCTGTCCCATTCTAATTTCCTCAGCATCTTTAAAAATTTTCGCAAAAATTATGACTGCAAACATTTTCGCATTTTTTTATGTTGAGAGAGAAGAAGGCAGTAGTAGTGGGAAAGAGACGGAAAAATAATAAATAGTGGAAGTGGTACACTGGTTGTTGTATAAAAAGGGCGAACGAGACATTGATAGTGCGATAGAAAGGGAAGGACACAGCGGCAGTGGAATATAACTAACAGCGACAGAATACTGCTAGGAAATTGTGAAGGAGCAAATGTCAGTGGAACAGAAATAGACGGAGAAAATATAAGTTGGTGAGAGACAGTGATAATAAGAGACAGAATCTATTACAATGATAACGAGAAAGAGAGAGATTGTGACAATGAGAAGAGAGAGTACCAGCGGGAAGAAATGAATGAGACAGTAGCTGCAAGAGAGAGGAATGGGGAGGAGACAGTATTAGTAGGACAGAACAAAAGAGAATGTGGCTGACATAGAGGCACAAAGAGATCATGACAGTGAACTAGGCAGAATCAATAAGTGAGAATGGGCAAGTGGCAGTGGATGGGTGCGAGCGACATAGAGCGATGGACTGTTGGGTGTGAGGGAGTTATTGGAGGAGAATGTGGCTGTGAGACAGAGGATACTGGCGTAGAGGCGCAAAGAGATAACGACAATGAGTTAGGGATAATCAGTAAGTGAGAACTAGGAAGTGGGAGAGGGTGAGTGTGAGGGAGTTACTGTTAGGAGAGCCTGTGAGAGTATGAAGTGATCTGCATATTAAGAAGATTGAGAATATGCTCGCAATGCTAAATTTGTGGGAAATTTTCTAAAGATGTTGAGGAAGGTAGAATGAAGCAGCCAGTATCCCATTTTCCAGTCAGAGTCTTTGAAACCGGTGCATTTTTCCGCTGGTCTAATAACAAGCAGCTCCTATTGTACGATCCGTACTAGGATTTTGCGTCCGCCCCTGGTAGCTGAGTGGTCAGCGCGAAGAAATGTCATACATAACGGCCCGGGCTCGATTTCCGGTTGGGTCGGAGATTTTCTCCACTCAGGGACTGGGTCTTGTGTTGTCCTTATCATCATCATTTTCTAGGCGCCACAGTCTGGAGCCGAGCGACCGCTTCGGTCGCAGGTTCGAATCCTGCCTCGGGCATGGATGTGTGTGATGTCCTTAGATTAGTTAGGTTTAATTAGTTCTAAGTTCTAGGCGACTGATGACCTCAGAAGTGGCATAGTGCTCAGAGCCATTTGAACCATTTCATCATCATTTTATCCCCATCGACACGCAAGTCGCCGAAGTGGCGTCAACTTGAGAGACTTGCACCAGGCGAACGGTCTACCCGACGGGAGGCCCTAGCCACACGGCATTTATTACCAGGATTTTGTGAAAAAAACATGAAGGGGTAACAGTGAGCAGCATTCAAGCTACGTGCCTGCTCTGCGCTACAGAGCTGCACTAGCTGAACCGTGCAGCCACACAGCGCACCTCAGTCTGCGGCTGCCCTCGTAATGTCAGACTGTAGGAGGCTGCCGCAGGCGGCCGGACGCTGGGCGCCCCAATGTACGGCCGGCCGTGTGACCTCCCAGGCAGCGGCGTTAGCGTCGCGGGCAAAGTACGAGTGGCCGCGCGGCGCGGTGTAGGGTTACAAGGCGAGGCGCCGCCGTCTGGTAGCCTAAGTAACGCGCCGAGGCCGCTATTGCTCGTGTTCTCCAGGCAATTAGCGGCCCCGACACTCGACGCCGGGGCGAATGCCCGGCCGGGCGGGCGTCGCTTCTCAGCCTGCCCGCCCCTTCCCCCAGTGTGGTGCGCCGCTCTCGCGTATGCCGCCCTTGTCACCGTGCCGTCTGCAGAGAGCCTCTCGAGGTGACGTGAGGCCCTTTCCTGGAAATCCGTGGCGTTTATGACGCTGCACTGCTGGCTACAGACGACAACAACTCGAGATAACAACAACGCCGTCATCGTCATCCATCTATGTTACTTCTTCGTTACTTCTTCCAGAAAAATGTATTTCCTTCGTAGCATTATTGTAAATATTGCGTTTATTCCCAGAAGAGGAAAAAATGCGGTTGAAACCCTTACTGCTCCTCTCTCTCTCTCTCTCTTTCTCTTTCACACACGCACACGCACACACACACACACACACACACACACACACACACACACACACACACAGGCGCGCGCACACCTTCTGTTTGAAACATTCCTGTTTCTGGTATCCCTTACTCCAAAACTCTCTTCTGCTATGAACATTATCCTCCACTTTAATGCATGTAATATCTCTTTATATTCGATGAATTATTCTGATACAATTCTACCCTTGAATGACGTTTACAAATTTTCTATCTTCATACTCGCAGAATCCATGCGAAAAGTAGTTCATACAATAGCTATGCCATGAGCGCATAAGTATTCTTTGTAGTACTCTCTCTGGTGGTTGTTAGAAAAAAAAAGAAAGGGGAGCTTCTGGATTGTCTTCGTGCCGATTAGCCTGAGCTTGGCTTGGAAGAACTGTAATCTGATTATTGAGATTTATGACAGAAGATAACTGAGACGAAACTGTACGATTAAAAAGGAAATATATATAGATTGCTCCTTCAAATAACAGGTGTGTATTGGAAATTTGAGAATTAATGATATTTATCGATATATTGCCTAGTTGTTAATCAGAAGGGAACTTCCGAAAGACTGGATACGAACCTGCATTTAATAATCCAAGAGCTCCATTACTTCTTCGGAAGGTTAAACTTCATCAAAGCCAAATATCCGCTTGATATGAGGTTTCCCGACTGATTATACAACGCTCCCAAAATTACGAGGCATTTTATTTGTACAGATTAGCAGACTGCCGCAAAGCACGAGCCTGCAGAGAAGAACAATCATCGCCTGATTTCATTCTAACAAGTAAAATTTCAGAATCATTTTGAGTGACTGAGCTATGACTGTATTTCCTATCGTGAATGATTGATTGCTCGAACGAATTGAGAGCTACAGAATTACGTAGAAAAGAAAAGATAGGAGGAAAAATTACAGTGGCGCCAGTGTGACAGGACTCTCTTGGATTGTTATATAATATATGTATTTTTTGTTTCATGAAAACCCACGAGAACGAGAGGTAACTAATCTGAAGAGAGATTCAGTGCCCATAGTAAAAGATTGCTGATACCAAGAAACGATGTCAACTATTGGACAACACCGAGACTACAGAACAAGGCCAGAGGAATCTAATTTTTTTATCCTGTAGTTAAAATAGTTTGAAATCAATTTAGAAAGAACTTTTTTCCAGATAGTAGTTAGATTGTAGAACTGTATATTGTGTGATTTTCGTATCTGGACATTGAACTTTATACCATCTGTGAAGTAATTTGAAAGTTAAGTGTGTCTACGACAGTAAATTTGAAACGGTATTTAGTTATTAGAACCTTATATTAACAGTTAGTTAATGGTATTGGCTAGAGCGGCATTTAAAATGTCATTGAATCAGCAACGAGACGTGCAACAGCCTTCAGCTGTTTGCACAGAAGAAGAGGCCACGGATAGCAATTCTGAGACCGTTGTGGCTAGCGGTAGCAATATAAATAATCCCACTGGTTCAGAAAACATTCATACAACAGCTGATCAGACTGTTGTTGACACATTAGTTGTTATTATGCAACAGTTGTCTCTATTAGCCGAAGGCCAAGCGGAGGTAAAACGAGACTTATCCGTTATACAAAATGAACTCCAAAATCAATTAGCCGAAAATCAAACAGAATTACAAAATCAGTTAAGAGCAACCTTTAACGAATTAGATCAGAGATTAAATACCCAGACACAGGAAATAAAAGAACAGGCAGAAAGGACCGAACAGAATCTTATTGCTCAAATTGAGCAGGTCCGCCAACAATGCCAAGAAAACAATAGTCAATTAAAAGCGGAACTAACCGAATATGTATCCGTCAAAATTGACACGATACAAAAACAAGTAGAACTGGTTCCTCAGGTAATAGAAGCTCAAAAGGACATACAGTGTTCCGTAGCTATGATACCAGAAATAACAGAATCCCAAGATGATCTAAAGAAGCAATTTGACGAAGTGAAGGAAAAACAGGAGACAGTGGAACATAGAATGAATGTACTTGCGGGAAAGTTTTCAGAAATGACATTAGAGCGGCAAAATTCTTCTTCGGAAACGATAGAAGAAACTGTGAAAGTAGCTTTACAGTCAATTTCAGAGAGTTCCGAGGATAATTTTTTTTAACAAAGTGTTAAAGGAAGTTCGAGAACAACTTGGCGAAGATTTCTCGCGTTGGAAAGAAAATATCGAAAGATCACTAAATCTCTCGCAGGAGGATTTAGAAACAGCGAGAAGTAGGAAACAACATTCTCAATCTGCGCGTGAAATTCCGTCCACGTCAATATCCGATGTAGACAGAACTGGTACGTCACAAGTTAGATTCGATATAACGGATAGCCACAGGGAAGAGTACGAACAGGATGATTTTTGGAATCGTAGTACCGTTGAGGGAAAGATGATTAAACAGAGACAATTTCAAATCTTTAACCCTGACAAAAGGAATGTTCATCCTGTAGTCTTTATTCGAAGTTTCAGAGGTCTATTTGCACGATCTTGGACAGAATGGCAAATTGGAATTGGTTTTGTATCTGGATATATACAAGGAACAGGAGCATTGTGGGCATCCGAACAAACATCTTCTTGTAAATGTTACAAAGAATTTGAGCAGGCTTTTCTAGCAAAATATTGGTCTGCTGGAGTACAAGAAAGACTTAGGCAGGAAGTATTATATCCTGAGCCTTTCTCATTTTCTAGAGGATCTCTAAAGAGATATTTTGAGAAATATATTAATAAATCTTTGTATTGGGATGTACCGATTCCTTTGCCGGATATACTTAGAATACTCAAGTCCAGACTACCCACCAGTATAAGGAATCAGCTGTTATATATAAATGATAAGGATATAGACTCATTTATGATTACGCTTGATCGTATTGATATAATTGAGGAGGACAATAAAAGGGCAAGAGAAATGTCGTATCAAAGAAGAGCAATAGAAGCGAATCCGAGCTGCAACTCGACTGGGAATGGCAGTAATAGTAGCAGTAACAATAATCATAACCAACTACACTCTCCGAGGAGACTTAGCAATGGACTAAATGCAAACAATAATTATTACCATAATGGAAACTTCTGTAATGATGCAGCGAGGGGCTATTTTAGGAACAGTAGGAATTTTAATCGATATAATCCAATGTATGGCAACACAGGACAGATCTACCAACACCAGCAGAACAACAACAATAATTACACGAATCAAGCAAGACAACATAGACAGGATTCACCACAACAACCGATAATCACTGAAGTAGCTGAAGAGACAAATACCAATCGGACCAATAATCAGTCAAACTAAACATGACCGCATCGTGCCCCGGAGGAGCGGTCAGGGGATCTGTTAGGGGCGAAACAGTAAAATTACAATTGTTATGATATAATGATGGTGAGCTGTTGACTGAAGAGTTAACAAAGGATTTAATAACGTGTCGTAATGACAGATCGAGTGTTCCGGTATCGGAAGTATGTGTTGAAATAGAGGAAGTTCCAACGAATGTGATATTGGACACCGCCGCTTCCGCCAATGTCATCTCAGGCGCTCTTTTTCGGAGAATTATTAGGAAGAAGAAGGTACCAATTTTGCCAGTACAGAACTGCAAAATCATCGGAGCTGTTGGAGCACGCTCTCCCAATGTCAAAATACAAACACAATTAGAGATGAAAATGGGAAATGTAGCAATAAAATGCACGTTCCTTGTAGTGGAGAAGTTATTAGTGGACTGTATTCTTGGTATTGGGAGTATGCAGGAGTACGAGTGTCAGATTGATTTTTTGGAAGGAATAGTTAAATTTAGATTAAATGGAGAAGAGATAGCACTGGATTTAAATAGAAAGGAAACGGTGCATGAGAAATATTGTCGCGGTGCCATTATTCAATTAATTGACACTACAAACGGTCGTTGGATGGAGCTTTCAAAGGATTTGATACAACAGGAGGACTTTAACCAAACAACAATGATAAAAGCTAGTGAATCAAATCAGCTTACCGGAGAACAAAGGCAGCAGCTTCATTATTTGTTAGAGGCATATGAAGAGATTTTTGATGAGAAACCAGGAATTATTAAAGGGTATATTTGTCACCTACAAGTGAAGCCACATCAGACTTACTGTTACACGCACTATCCGATCCCCTGGCGTTTAAAGCAATCCGTTCAAAGGGAGATAAATAGAATGTTAGAATGGAACTTGATTGAGCCATCAACTAGTTCATATTGTTCTCCACTCTTAGTCGTTCCAAAACCTGGAGGCAATGGAAGAAAAGTATGAAGACCAGAATTTAAAATGGGAGGAAAAGATTCGACTCGCACTTGTCAATTTAACTAAAAGGGCAATACAACGGAAATTGACATATGATAAACGGATTCACCGGATTCAGACGTTTCATCTTGGAGAAAAGGTTTTATTGAGGCGACACATCCATTCCTCGAAACTGATGAAGAACATAAAGAAATGGAATCTTATTTATACCGGACCATATGTTATTGTAAATATACCAAATCCTGGATCATACTTGTTGGCATATCCCGAATCGAAAAGAATAAAGGGATTATTCCCGCATAATGATATTAAGAAATTTTTTGAAGGATCGTAGATCTGTGATACCAAATATGGAGAAGAATTTAGAGTGGAATTTGACTATGAGTCGAATGTGTATATAAATATCAAGAAGTTTATGTTGTCTAGAGGTTAAGAGACAGTGAGATTGCTCCTGTGATAGGTTAAGAGACAGTGAGATTGCTCCTGTGATAGGTTAAGAGACAGTGAGATTGCTCCTGTGATAGGTTAAGAGACAGTGAGATTACTCCTGTGATAGGTTAAGAGACAGTGAGATTGCTCCTGTGATAGGTTAAGAGACAGTGAGATTGCTCCTGTGATAGGTTAAGAGACAGTGAGATTACTCCTGTGATAGGTTAAGAGACAGTGAGATTACTCCTGTGGTAGGTTAAGAGACAGTGAGATTACTCCTGTGGTAGGTTAAGATACAGTGAGATTGCTCCTGTGATAGGTTCAGAGACAGTGAGATTACTCCTGTGATAGGTTTAGAGACAGTGAGATTACTCCTGTGATAGGTTAAGAGACAGTGAGATTACTCCTGTGATAGTTTAGCACAAAAATTTTAAGATAGGTAGAAGAATTTGTTAATTACTAGTGTTTGTAAGTGTGGACTATGAGCAGAAGCCACAGTGATACACAATGAAAGTGCATCTACAATTTCTCAAGACACGGCACTTATGTGAGAATTGCGTGTGAAACTTGAACAGTGTGGGATGTGTAGGTAAATACGCTGTGTGTATGATGTGCGCTGTTCGCGCAAGAAAACAAATGAACTGTGAAATGAAGCAACAGTCAATAATGTCACTGTTGCAAACAATTGAAGGAACTCTCTGGTTGCGCGAGAGAAAATTATTATAATTTTTAGATTTTCATTATGCCTTATTTACTAGGAAAATTAATTTAAGAATTTTAATTAACATTTTAAAAATAGCGGTTTGTGTGTTTCATATTATGGACATAATTGTTGAAATATATTTCCATAAATGTTCATGAGAGGATGAAGAAGATTCTGCGAGTGGATGATTTGTTAAATGAACGTACGTCATCATTAATGATATTTATTTGCAAGTGGATCTATAAATCAATTAATTATAAGAGTAATGAAAATTTTTCAAATTATTCCTTTTGTGGAGTCAGTGTCATATGCCTATGTTTAAAATTTTTCATCAGGTGTAAACTTAAATTTTATCCATAATTTCGTAATTGAAAGCAAACCTCGGACAGATTCAATGCTCTACTTCCACCTGCACTATAACAAAACGAAGATTAGATTAAAATTTTTTTTGAGAGGAATACATTCGATACGAGCTACAACAAAATTTAAATGCCCACAGTCTATTTGGCAATGTTTTGGACAATCAGCAGTTGTAATGCAAAACAACTTTGGTATTGAGGACTAAAAAAAAAAAAAAAATTTGCGATTGTCAGGAGTGATGGATGTTCCAGTCTAGTACAGATGGAAGAATACAAGAATCCACTCCGATTTTGAGTTCAACGATGAAATATGGACTTCGTTGCCTTAATCCACTCTCTTCCAGGAATTTATTCAGTCAGAACCCTTTCTTATTCCACTTTAAACCGGTTTCATGTTCACGTCCCTGACCATCTGTTCCTGAGATCATCTTCCTGTTTCTACGGCACGTTACCAGCTTCTATCCTGTACCATAAGCCATCGCCTGTCCTCCGTGCCGCCTCCACCAAACGCTGTACGTCGCCTACCCGGTGTCCGTATCCAGTGTTCCTGTTCCATCGACTTCACAACGAGATCGCCGGCTACATCGTCGAAAGAAGAATTTTGAAAATTTTTTTTTTGAGCAATACTGTAAAATTTTTTTTTTGGCTATGAGGCACTTTTCCTTCGATCTAATCTATAGAGCTTCTATATATTTCAAAATTACTGGATTTAGGCTTTCCTATCTTCTTTAATACCTGAGCTGGGGTCTATTCTTCCGGGTTTTCCAGGGTTTCCCTGTGAAGGCCAGTTCCCAAATGGGTAGACCTTTTTTTGTAATTACAACAATCTACATCTTCCCTGGTTATGTACTCGGGATGCGGGTATACCCCGGTACATGTAAAAGCTACAACTTAGGTATTCCCGTAACTTATTGTCTTAACATGTTACCCATACTCTCTACAGCAAAATTCTACTAATTCAAAATATTCCTCTTTTGAATAAACAACCCAACAAATTTTTTCTGTTAGCTCGCAAACTTTGCTCGCTGCGAGGGGCAATTGTAATATCTCTTTATATTCGATGAATTATTCTGATACAATTCTACCCTTGAATGACGTTTACAAATTTTCTATCTTCATACTCGCAGAATCCATGCGAAAAGTAGTTCATACAATAGCTATGCCATGAGCGCATAAGTATTCTTTGTAGTACTCTCTCTGGTGGTTGTTAGAAAAAAAAAGAAAGGGGAGCTTCTGGATTGTCTTCGTGCCGATTAGCCTGAGCTTGGCTTGGAAGAACTGTAATCTGATTATTGAGATTTATGACAGAAGATAACTGAGACGATACTGTACGATTAAAAAGGAAATATATATAGATTGCTCCTTCAAATAAAAGGTGTGTATTGGAAATTTGAGAATTAATGATATTTATCGATATATTGCCTAGTTGTTAATCAGAAGGGAACTTCCGAAAGACTGGATACGAACCTGCATTTAATAATCCAAGAGCTCCATTACTTCTTCGGAGGGTTAAACTTCATCAAAGCCAAATATCCGCTTCATATGAGGTTTCCCGACTGATTATACAACGCTCCCAAAATTACGAGGCATTTTATTTGTACAGATTAGCAGACTGCTGCAAAGCACGAGCCTGCAGAGAAGAACAATCATCGCCTGATTTCATTCTAACAAGTAAAATTTCAGAATCATTTTGAGTGACTGAGCTATGACTGTATTTCCTATCGTGAATGATTGATTGCTCGAACGAATTGAGAGCTACATAATTACGTAGAAAAGATAGGCGGAAAAATTACATGCAGTTGGGGGTTTTCTGCACTACACATCCCTATACCCCTATGACCTATAGTCTGCCTCGTTTATGTCCTTTACAAGTAACCAAGTTCCGTATTCCGAAGACCTCTAGCCTCCTATGATGTCCTTCGCAGAGTGCCTTTTCCTTGGGCTCTGCCTGGGATACATTGTCATCTCCATTCATTCTGGTTTCTGTGTTCGGCTCATACTACAACCACGATACTCTGTGCCGCATTCGCTCTGCATCCATCAGTAGAATTTAATTTTGATCTCTTGTTTTCTTTTACCTTCCATTACACCAGATATACTGAAATGAGTAAAATAAGAACACTGAGCAAAACTATTTGTCAGCGTCAGGAGATACTTCACTGATACTGTGTAACACCAAGTCTTGCCCTGATAATGACCACATTTCGATGAGGAAGCTTATTGTCATATCGCTGGCTTAGTTGTGGAGTATCTTTGCGGGTAGCCACGTCTGCGAGTCGAGCACGGGACACGGAACTGTTATGTTGTGTAGTGTGTAGCTCTGCATGTGAGAGGCATTGTTAGCATGGAAGTTGAAGTATTGCTACACGTGATATTACAGTAAAGTGATAAAATATGCAGGTGATTCAGAGGAAAGTGTGTCAAGAACTTATTTAAAAATGAGCAGTGCTGCTGATAACGTATTTGTGTATCCTGTCGTTGGGTGTCGTACCGTACAGTATCAAGCCTCCGCGCAGTGTTCGATCTCTCAGAATGAATTAATGTGAATCAGCAAAAATTAGTTACCATAAAAGAGTGCAAACAAGTGCCAGTGTCTTCTAGCGAGCGTGGGAACGTGCGTTCGGTCATCGCGTTTCCGCATCATCAACAATCAGCCGCGCCGTGACGGTTACGCGCTCTCTCGTACAACTGAGAACTGTGAACTGTAAATTTAACTTTGTGAACAGTGTTGAAATTTATTATTAGTGTCAAGGAGGACTGGTACCAAATATTGTGTATGCGTGACGAGCGTAAGAACTTTCATGCGATCATTCGGCTTCCACATCATCAACAATCACCCGCGTCGTGTCGGTTACGCGTACGCTCGTCCAAGTGAGATTATGGACTGGTAATCATACATTAATTGGGATAAACACTTACGAATTAGAATGTAAACAGTGCAACCTGCGAGTTTCTTTAATCTTCTCAGAATAGAGTTGTTCATACCAGACGTCGAACAGTGTTGTGTCTTAACGTTGAGTGGCTCCCCTAAACCCGCTTCAGGCACGCCAGCAGCAGTGTGAAGCAGAACAATACGACCGCCGCGGGAGTATTAGGTACGTGGTGTGGATAGGGCGCACGGTCGAAACGACAACCTGTTTAAAGGTACCCCACCCATCGGTACTCCCGGGCGTGTTACAAAAGTGTGTTGGAAAGTTTCTTCGCGTATGCTATAACCAGCTAACGCCACTGATTGATTAGATCCCGTGGGGATGTAAAATTACAGAGCTGTCGATCGCAACGTTTCACTCGCTGTTGCGTACAGACCAGAAGAATTTTCTACTGGAGTAAGCTGGTGATTTAGCGCGTTGTTGAGGTTCAAGAGGGAGGCCGAGCGCTCTTCATATCGGGAACGTGTGTTGCAGCCTGTGACAGTCACGTTTCACTTCGAGATAATAAGTAAAATCTTCAGCTGCTTTTTCTTAACTTTGCTGAAGGGAAATACATTGCTAGTGGCCTCTGGAATAAGATTCTTAATTTCCCTTCTCTGAGACAGACATGAGTGGATGTGGTGCGAGAAAGTGATGTCAGTGCTTTGAACACGGGAGAGCTTAGAACCCCGAATGGGCTGCAGGTTGGCAGAACTGCTCGGACGCAAACTGGCCAGGCTCCGTTGTCTGCGAGATGGCACGAGCCTTAGATAGTAAGAGCACGGTAACCGCAGGTCCCCCCAGTATTGTTGGAGTGACGAATCTCCTTGTCTTGTAAGCTAATCGAAACTTTTAAAAGCGCCGTTTTGCTGTCACCAGTGTGAGAAAGCTTCTGGTATTTCATTCTACAGGGCAACGGCCTTGCCGCAGGGGATACGCCGGTTCCTGTGAGATCACCGAAGCTAAACGCTGTCGGGCGTGGTCGGCCCTTGGATGGGTGACCATCCAGGCCGCCATGAGCTGTTGCCATTTTTCGGGGTGAACTCAGCCTCGTGATGCCAATTGAGGAGCTACACGACCGAATAGTAGCGACTTCGGTCAAGAATACCATCATAACGACCAGGAGATTGGTGTGCTGACCCCGCACCCCTCCTAACCGCATCCTCCATTGAGGATGACACGGCGGTCGGATGGTCCCGGTAGGCCACTCGTAGCCTGAAGACGGAGTGCTTGTGCTTGATTACATTCTAGATGTTGCCGACCAGTCAGATGGGTCGCCACCGGCATAGGCGTTGTGCCGTTAATGTTTGAACCAATGAGTGGCAACATGTCAAATATAGTGTACAATAAATCTGGTCAGTTAATGCTCGTACAGTAAGCGATGGTCAGTTTTACCCAGCTTCCCCTGGCTTTTGATCTATTCAGAAAAAAATTCTCGTTCATCACCATGGCGAAAGTTGTGAATCATCTCCTCCAAGACAGTGGTTTTTGGTAGGAGAGAGGAACGTACAGAAAACAGGAGATGGTGTGGAGATACGCGACCTTGAGGTCATATTGAGAGAGAGTGAAGCGTCCGGACGAACCCTGGCGCAGTTTTGCAGACTACTTTGAGTAAGTATGCTTTTCAGCGTTAGCACTCATCTCACAATTTACAAGGTCTATTGTGTTGCTTCTACAGTGATTTTGCTTATTTGAATCTTCGATTCATTTCTAACTTGCATTTCCGAGTTGCACAGATTTGGAAAGCCCGTCGCGTTTCTGTAGCAGTCTTCCATTTACTTTTAGCTACGTACCACTTATAAATGGAACGTGACATTAAACAATTATTGTGCTGCTGTTCATATCAGTGTGCATTCCGTTGTGGAATTGAATTTGTTGCTCTCATTTTGAGCTCATATAATTTTCTTTGTGTTTCAAGTAAGCAACCATTTTAGATATACACTCAGGTGACAGAAGTTATGGGGTAGTGACATGTCCACATATAGATGGCGGTAGCATCGCATACACGCGGTATAAAAGGGTAGTGCACTGATGGGGCTGTCATTTCTACTCAGGTGGTTCATGTGAAAGGTCTTCGGCGTTATTATAGCCGCACGGCGGGAATTAACGTACTTTGAACGCGGAATGGTAGTTTTAGCTAGACGTATGGGTCATTCCACTTCGGAAATACAGTATTCAGTACTTCGAGATCCACGTGTCAAGAGTGTGCCGAGAATACCAAATTTCAGGTATTAACGACTCCAAGTACACGGTGGGTCATCAGCAACGTAAGGAAAAAATAGATTGCAAGTTACCGTAGAGATGATATGTTAAGTTTCAGACAGGAACAACTAAAATAAACTTACATATTACCTTTCGGCCACAGCGTTCGTCAGAAAAGCACACACACATATTCATTCAACAAGCAAGTACGGATCACGCACACATGAGCGCTATCTCCGACTTTTCTGACGTAGGCTGTTGCCGCAGCACAAACATCTTGTGGCTACTGTACGGCAGTTTGTTTTGAACAGTAGTGCTGTTCGCAAGATGATTTTTGCATATGCTGGTGCTAAATTTGTGTTTAACTTTTGACGATGCCACTATGGCTGCAGTACATTAGTAAATGTGTTTTATAGAACAGATCTGAAAATGGTCATGGAAACGGCTAGTCTGATGACAAAAAAAATGTGATCACAGATATAAAGTAAAGCAAATTTATGCTATTGTGTAAGTTTGTTTTAGTTGTGCCTCTCTGCAGCTTAACGTATTATCTACGGTACGTAGCAACCTATCTTTTCTTTACATAGTTAAAGTTTCAGGCATTTTCTCTCACCACCGACCACGCAGTGGCCAACGGCCTTTATTTCACAACCCGGGAGCGGCGTTTGTGCAGAGTTGTCAGTGCTAAAAGAAAAGAAAGATTACTTGAAGTAACTTCAGACGGACGTATCCATTAGGAAAGGGCGGCGAAATTTGGCGTTATGGGCTATGGCAGCAAACAACAGACACGAGTGACATTGCTAACAGCACTACATCGCCTGCAGCGCCTCTCCTGGGCTCGTAACCATATCGGTTGGGCCTCCGAGGAGTGGGAAATGGAGTCCTGGTCGGATAAGTCCCGGATTAAGTTGGTAAGAGCTGATCGAGTGTGGCGCAGACCCCACGAAGCCATGGACGTAAGTTGTCAACAAGACACTGTACAAGCTGGTAGTGGCTGCATAAAGGTGTGGGGTTTGTTTACACGAAATGGGCTGGGTTCTCCGTCCAACTGAAACTATCATTGTAAATGGCTATGTTCGGTTACTTGGAGACCATTTGCAACAATTCATAGACTTCATGTTCCCAAACAACGATGGAATTATTACGAATGAGAATATGCCGTGTCACTGATTTGAAGAACATTCGGGAAAATTTGAGCGAATGATTTGGCCACCAAGATCACCCGACGTGAATCCCATCTAGAATTCATGGGACATAATCGATAGGCCAGTTCATGCACAAAATCTTGCACCGACAACATTTTCCAAATTATGGACGGCTATAGAGGGTGACTCATAAGGCAAGTAATGAGGAAGTTCTCCGCAGAATCGGCGAGGAAAGGAATATATGGAAAACACTGACATGAAGAAGGGACAGAATGGTAGGACATCTGTTAAGACGTCATGGAATAATTTCCATGGTACTAGAGGGAGCTGTAGAGGGTACACACTTTACAGCAAGTCAGAGATTGGAATACATCGTTCAAATAATTAAAGATGTAGGCTTCAAGTACTGCTCTGAGGTGAAAAGATTGACACAGGTGATTGTCCGAGATGATGGCACTAATGAATCCATTCAGCTAACTACCTTGTTTCTCCTAAAGGAAACCCGCTGGTTGGATTCCCACAGTATCAAAGAGCAGATGCCACTGTAGTTTTGTGCTCTTCACCCCAACATCTCATTCATCCAT
Source organism: Schistocerca americana (assembly GCF_021461395.2). Taxonomy (NCBI): domain Eukaryota; kingdom Metazoa; phylum Arthropoda; class Insecta; order Orthoptera; family Acrididae; genus Schistocerca; species Schistocerca americana. The sequence goes on from NC_060121.1 coordinate 502,534,986, forward strand.
TCGTCAATGACAAATTGTTGGATTTTATATTCTGAAAGTTTCTCAAGGTCGGCGTTTGTATGTAATGTTGAGTGGTGTCATCCTTGTCTGGGCATTTTCCTCCCTGTTTTGACTCAATATTTCCCTAAATTAAAATCGAATTTACATGACTTTGTTCTTATGTCATAGCAGTTTAGTTTACAGACAGATAAAAAGTGACATTTAGGGTTCATGTGTAGTTGATTTTTAGGTGATTTCATCTCCTTTCGTTCGTCTTGCATTTGGTATACCATATTTATTAGCTCTAATGATTGTCATAAATCACAGTAAACTTACCAGACAACATAGTTCTCTAAAACTCATATCAAATTACAAAATGACGGCAGTAGTGTGGGAAGGTAGCAATTAGTGTGGTTGACTCTATGGAGAAAGCGTAACTACTTTTGCTTATGTGAGCAGCTCGCGGAATCATAGCTAACGATACAACATACTATAGCAAAATTAAGGCAAAGTAAGCAAGCAACCAACTGCTTAGAATGTGGATCACGCTATCGAAACTGTGACACATTTCCCCCGACAACAACTAACGTGCACCGATCAGCACCCGATGGCAGCCAGAGAAAGAAATGCCCAGCACTGCAGCCTAGAGCAGGACAGCCACAAAATATAGACCTCATTATAGCAGTGTCTCTTAGACTGGCCAGCTTCATTGTGCCAAGCTCGGTGGTGGGGGATTGTTTCCTGAATTGATCTTCCACCCTGCAGCGCAGTGTGCATTGATAAGAAATACCCAGGCTGTGGCTATGCCATGTCTCCGCGATAGCCTTTCAGCCAATAGTGTTAGTCCTGCAAGTCGCGCAGGAGAATTCCGTGAAATTTGGAAGGTAGGAGATAAGGAACTGGTGGAAGTAAAGCTGTGAGGATGATTCGTGAGTTGTGCGTGGGTAGCTCCAACGTAGAGCACATGTATGTGAAATTCAAAGGTCCTGGGACCGAGTTCCAGTCCGGCAGACAATTTTAATCTACCAGGATATTTCCTGTCAGGGACCCTCGACTACAGAGTGAAAGACTAATTCTGGAAACAAGCCGTGACTCTGCAATATGCTCTCTTCCAATAGTGCTAGTCCTGCAAGTTACGCAGGAGAACTCCGTGAACTCTGGAAAGTAGGAGTTGAAAAACTTCCGGAAGTAAAGCTAAACCAGCCCCCCCCAGCTAGCCGCGCCGTCTAACGCGCTACTTCCCGAGAGTGAAGGCGTGTCGGTCCACGGCACAAATCCGCCCGGTGGATTTGTGTAAAGGCCCGGTGTGCCGGCCAGCATGTGGATGGCTTTTAGACAGTTTTACATTTGCATAGGTGAATGCGGGCTCGTTCACCTTATTCCGACTCAGTTATACAATGTCAGCGATTGCTGCGCAAACACTGACTCCATGTCTCCATGTATGCATATACCATAATTACTCTACCACACTGATGTGATATGTTGCCAGGGGGCGGGGGTCCAGGGGTCGAAGTGCTCAACAATAACCCTGGGTTCGGTGTGTGGCGGCGGTGGGGTGGGTGGAATACTGTTGCCTGTTGTGGGGTTGTGGACCACTGTGGGCTACAGCGGGACGAAGCCTCTCCGTCGTTTCTATGTCTCCAGTTCAGTACACAACACATACACACACACACACACACACACACAAAGCTAAAGCTGTCAGGACGAAGAGCAAGCCGAGAGCGAGTAGCTCACGCGATAGAGCAGTTTCTTGCGAAAGGCAAATGTCCTCGGTTCGCAGCCCGCTCCGACACACAGTTTAAATGTGTGAAACCTTGCGCCGGTCTCACGCCAGCGCAATCGGCTGCTCAGAGAGAGGACTGAAATCCAAGATGTAAAGAGCATCTTTCTCAAACTTTGTTCGGAGTAACTTATTATAACATCAGTATGAAACGAACAGTGGATGATTAAACACAACAATTATATAAGTCGGTCATAGCAACCATTGAAGGGCATTCATAAACTTACAACAAGCGAAACTCTTTTTGCCCTTAGAAGTTAATTTAAAAATGTACCAAAGCAGTAATGAAAGCGATTCTAGGAAAATTTAAAACTACTCAGTTACTCAGAGGAAGCACAGAAAGATAAAGCAAAAGTACCACTCTGGGCAGCTATACAAAATTCTTTTTTTCATAAAGAAATGTAGTAAGACACGATCAGGGCCAACTAAAGAAAAATTTGGAATTAGTAAACAACATAAGTTCTAATGTGTCAGACAGCTACACAAATTAAACAATTTAACAGCTGTACAAATACATACCAGCTATTAAATATTTAATTAATAACATAAATAATTAATTATAAAGCAAACGCAGAATAAAAACTTTGATGAGCTTAACGGCACGGATTAATCAGGTAATCCGGTGATGATAATAAAAGGGTATATTAGAGAGATAATATATTCTCAGTCAGTCAATTATTCGTTCAAGGCTTCTCTCAAAAATTTAGTTAATGGATCTGTTACACAATTCTGGCTTAATAAGTTACGAGTTATAAACCGATTACGGACAAAAGGATGCACTTGTAATGACATCACAATTGGTGGCAGGTTCAATGAATTAGATGTAACAGTTTGATTACTTCTCGGGTTACAGCTTATTCCATTCGGGCTCAGACTCCTGACAGGCACCGATCCAGTAACATAATAACGGAACATACGAACATACAGGAGATCCGGAAGCCCACTCTCGAAGAAACTGGGATCTCGGGTGAGAACCCGTTTGGCACTGGCGTAACGCAAGGACATAGGAAGTACAATCAAATTTTGCAGTCAGAATTCTACAATTATATAAATAACAAAGTATCGCATAGCGGAGAGTGAGAATATTCAATAGTTTGAGTGAGCTTTGAGATAGAGGTGGCAGCCCGTACTCGAGGCCAAGTTGCTTCAAGCGGGTACTTAAAACGGTAAATTCTATTGCAAGTACAACGAGGGGGTTATAGAGTTAGCAAGCACGAGGTAAGTATCTACAGGGAATGAGAGCTCAGCCGGCCGCGGTGGTCTAGCGGTTCTAGGCGCTCAGTCCGGAACCGTGGGACTGCTACGGTCGCAGGTTCGAATCCTGCCTCGGGCATGGATGTGTGTGATGTCCTTAGGTTAGTTAGATTTAAGTAGTTCTGGGTTCTAGGGGACTGATGACCACAGATGTTAAGTCCCATAGTGCTCAGAGCCATTTGAACCATTTTTGAATGGCAGCTCAAACAGTTGGCCGTTATAAGTTGCTAATAGCGAACCAAAACAAATTTCAAATCTACTTAGTGCATTCCGATCTGTCTTGGAATGGCTTATCCCACTTCACACAGTCCCAACAAATGGTTCGCAGCAAATAAAATATTATCTTCACTCCAAATAATTTGAGAATTTACTATTCCATTTTAAAACAGCCGCACTAGTAGGTACCATCAATCGCTGTTTACACATTTACCATTCTCAAAATTAATTCGACTAACTTCCAGTAACGTAACGTCAGACTCACTTTTGATAAAGAGAAGCCGCCTCGCACCTTACACTGACCGAACAACAGGTGAGTAGTGCACAGTACCAAGAGTTACACTTCCAGTTTTGCTCACCGAACGAATTTGCTCACAGCTTCCTTTTTCACACCCAGGAGTTTAGAGCAGTCAAGGTGCACTTAATTCCCCATTCCATTCTGTTCGCCAGCGGTAGTAATTGCTACTATTTTGCTGCACACGAAATGGAAAATTGACTATTGAAGGTAGGCTGATCCATCCAAATATCAATTCTTGTTCATTTTTCCTGTCCGTTCATTTTGAGAAATTTACGTTAAGATCTCGACAAAGATCCTGCCTGGTATGTAGCTCAATAACGCATCTAGATTTCTTATAAATAGGTGAAAGTCACCTAGACCGAATCTGTAGAGTTTTACAAGAGTCAGAGAAGTATTCTGCAGTAATAACTCACAAAAACATGCTTCTAGGTCCTTATCAACACAAAACATATTTGTTTCAATGTTTTTTTTACATATGTTGCAACTCCTCCTTTTTCCATGTGAACTCCACACGAAAATATTTAACTTCTCCATGCCTGTTGTTACATGGTGTTCAGAGAAGGACAGAACATCTATCCCTTCAGATTTCCATACCTTCCAGGCTTATCATAATCCCATATATCATTTTTGTAACACTCTAAATGTCTGATGAAACAAATTAATTTTATTTTTCTCGAAACTGTTGCACGTATTCAGGTCTCGTACTGCTCCAATTTCTTTCAATATTCTTTGTCTGTAAACTGGCTCTAACCTTAAAAATGGGCTCCTTTGATTCCAGTTATCTCAGGGATTTCATCTTGTGCGCATGCGGTCCCTTTCACACTGTCTGCAAGGTGCTCAACTAATCTTCTCTTCCCCATCCTATTTAGGCGCAGGCCATGATTAGTGTATCTCCATTTCCCAATCTCAACAACAGGTATGGCACAAATATGAGCTTAAATTCAGTCAAAAGCGCGTCCCTGAGCGTTTTGTTCAAACGGCTCACAGCCACGTTAACCCAGCACTGGTCACATAGCTACAAATCTTCGATAAACCATGCACGAGTGTGTGCTGCTGCTGCTGCTCCTATTTTCTACACGTCACGTTTAATACTGTATCCTAGTTGTTAGTCAGGCCGTTTCGTACTCCTCCTACAATAAGCACCTTATCCTTGCCCTCAAAAGCTGTACACGAGGCGCGTATGTTCTCTGTCACCTGGCTAAGCTTGGTGCTAGGTTTCATGATGCTTGTGATCTTGTATTTACGCCTAGATTTTAATGCAGCAGTTGATCTACACCTCTCCTATGACTGTTCCATAGTAGCAAGACTCTTTTCTTTCAACTTGACTTTTCTACTGACTTGAGTTAATGTCACTTCTGCGAATCTGCTGCTCTTTCCTTATTTCAGGTAACAAATTTCTATACGTCAGTAGCTTGCAGGTAGCGTATTTTTGCCATTATGGATATTTCGAGAGCTGTAAACATGGACAATACTTACTTCAAGCCCCGTCCACCCCCACCCCCGTTTCACGTAAGCCTATTTGGTGAGATCTGTGCATGGAAGGGCATCCTGCGCTTATATACTGTCCTGTTCTGCTTCCAGTCCAGTGTCTACGAGGAACAAATGGTGTGGACATTCAAGACCCAAACGGAGAAGACATTGCAAACCACACCGACGTGACAATGTCTCAAGTCCTTTCTTACAAGCTTTACAGTCTTCGGGAAAAGCGTTGCCTCACTGCATTATTGTCGTTAGTCAATGGATCCAGCTTCCTCTGCCCTGGGGCTGCACTACTTAGCTTCTTACAGCACTATGCTCCGCGAACAGCAGAGTCGGCTCCATCCTTCACAAGGCATCTGATGTGTCAGCTGACCTCAGGGTCGTCGTCTGTAGCAGGTAGCCTTCGATGGCTCCCGACTCTACACACAAGCAGCAGCCCCAACTCAGAAAACAAAGGATATGCTCACCTGTATGCAATGTTACCCTCGCAGATGTTCATAGACCTTTACAGTTACTGCAGCAGCCGCCCCAGCATTACGTTAATTCTCACAAAACCAACAGTAAATGGGCTATCTGATCATGACATGCAGCATCTTGTGTTAAGTGTTGAAACCTGTCAGGGCAAAAAATCTATCAAATCTGAGTACAGGAGGGTAATAAATAAGTCAAAAACTGAGAAATTCAGGGAATTGCTCAAAGACAAAATCTGTATAGATGTTCACAATATTCTGACTCAAATGGAAAACGCAAAACGTTCATTGATAAAGTTACCTCCACTTTTGAAAACTGTTGTCTCCTAAAGATAACTCAAATCAAACAGAAGTCAAAAAATAAACCGTGGATTACACAAGGAATAAAGATATCATGTGGTCCAAAAAGGAGACTGTATCTACTACCTAGGAACAGCTCTGATGTTAGAACTGTAATGTATTACAAAGAATACAGCAAAATATTGAAGCAAGTAATCCAGAAATCGAAGCAGCTTTGTTATGAAAAAAAGATAATTACATCAGGCAGCAAAATAAACACTGTATGGTATACAGTGAAGACAGAAACAAGTGGGGCCAAAAAGGAAGAGTAACAGGTAGCTCTAAAAGTAAATGAGACTTTGGTAACAAGTACATGCAGTGTTGCAAACCTCTTAAACAAGTACTTCGTTTCTGTTACTGATAGCTTGGGGTTATTAGGTTCGGTGAAAAGTGCAATTCAGTATCTGAGACCAGTCTTTAAAAATAACTTTAGTAAAATGGAAATGACAGTCACGTCATCCAATCATCCGTCATAAAATCCTTAAAATCTAAGTATTCCAGTGAGTATGATAACAAATTAACGAAGTCAATCAAAGTGTGCTCATGCGAGTTGAGTTCTATCTTAAGTTATTTGGATAATCAATCTCTTTTCAGCGGAACATTTCCAGACTGGCTTAAATATGCTGAAGTTAAGCCTCGTTACAGGAAGAGGGATAAAAATATACCATCAAACTATCGACCAATTTCACTTTTGACGACTTTCTCAAAAATATTTGAAAGGTTGCGTTCAAGTGTCTCCTTAAGCATCTGACTGCGAATAATATATTGTCCAAATCACAGTTTAGATTTCTTAAGAGTTCTGACACGGAGAAAGGTATTTAAACTTACAGTGAGAATGAACTTAATTCATTATATAATAAATTAGAGGCTTCTGGCATTTTCTGTGACCTGTCAAAAGCCTTTGACTGTGTGAAGCACAGCATTCTCTTAAGTAAATTAGAATATTGTAGTGCCACCGGCAATGCTGTGGAAATGTTTGAGCCTCATCTATCAAACAGGAAACAAAGGGTGTCGTTGGGAAATACCTGTGCAGTAAGCAGCCAGTCGTCATCTGACTGGGAATTAATTACGTGTGGTGTTCCTTAAGGCTCCATCTTGGGTCCATTACTTTTTCTTTTGTACATTAATGACCTCTCATCTGTTACATTGCCATATGCTAAGTTTGTTTTGTTTACAGATGATACAAACATGGTAACGAGTAATTTGTCAAGTAGAAGAACATCATGTAGAAACCAGTTCAAGGAACTTTGTATTCTAACCACTGCTTATCAATATATTTATTCCTTAATGAAATTTGTTGCAAGTAATACATCTCTATTTCCTACCAATAGCTCAATACATAGTGTGAATACTAGGAATAAGAACAATCTACATAAAGACCTAAAATTGCTTACCTTGGTCCAAAGAGGGGTCCAAGATTCAGGAACGCACATTTTCAATAAACTGCCAGCCACCATTAAAAACTTGGTATCAGATAAAGCAAGGATTAAATGAAATTTGAAATACTTCTTGATAGGCAACTTCTTCAACTCCATCGACGAATGTATTAACAGAGATTGTTAAGCCAGTTTAAGTAAAAATATCTGTTATATTTCAGTTATCACAGCACTTGATCACAACAGTTAAGTTTAGGTATTATGCATATGATTAATTTATTAGTAGTGCATAACAGTGTTTCATTCTGACAGTGTTGTAATTCTATAAATATTGGCTGTTCTAGTTTACCGCATTGTATTCACCTATTTCGACAATCTCCTGACAAATAGTTAGGGTAGTAAGTATTATATTCAAATGTTTTATGTTTTTATGTTATACTTTCTGACATGTTCCATACTCAAGAGAATCATCTCATTTTTTGTGTCTATATAATCATCAGGCAGATGGTTCGCAAACACAGTGGCTATCATCCATGGAACTGCAACAACCTCCTCCAAACATCAACCACTCGACGTCTTCTTTCTTAGACTGAAACCCAGCATATCAGGAAGCATCAGCCCGGATGCAACGTAGCCTCTACCCTTTTGGACGGTATCGGATATGTAAATGGCTCCCTCCTCCCTCATCCTAAACTGCCATCGAGCATATCGCACGCCACCTCTCACAGTAGAGGCCATTACTAAAATTATGTTCCGATTGAAGCGCCAAAGAACGTAATAACTGGCAGCGACTGCAACGGGATCTGTATCGGTAGACGTGTCGTCGTTTTACAAATGAATATATGGTCCATTTCAGGCTGCATGTTAATGTCGTTTATTTAACTTGTGTTATTAGCTCCTTTCGACGTTGACAATCGCACGAACTAAATAAAGAATATCAACATACAGCCTACAGCGAACTGTGTTTTCATTTGTGAAATATTTATAGACTGTGGACCCATACAGAAACAAAATTTTAATGCGGTTGTTGATTATGCAGTAAAGCTTATGGCGCCAGGTGTGGGCATGCCTCCAACGAGTGTGGTCACAATCGGATCTCCTGGAGGAGTGTTTAAGATGATTCACAAAGCGACAAAGCGGTAATGATATGTTACAAGTATAATCTACTGGCACATCTGCTACAAAGACTTCCGTTGTAACCGCCCGGTGTAGCCGCGCGGTTTCTGGCACCTTATCACGGTCCGAGCGGCTTTCCCCCGTCGGAGATTCGAGTCCTCCCTCGGGCATGGGTGTGTGTTGCTCTTAGCGTAATTTGGTTTAAGTTAGATTAAGTAGTGAGTAAGCTTTGAGACCGATGATCTCAGCCGTTTGCTCCCATAAGACCTTACCACAAATTTCCAAATCCCAACTTCCGTTGTAGCCTTATATTATAGTGCGTGTTTCAGCTAACCAGACTTACTATTTTGATATCAGTAACCCTGTATGGACTGTCTTTGTAATGCACTGATCACAGCTGCATTCTAATTACTTCAGTAGTGACGGTCAATGAAAATATTAAATAATAAACTATTCACGCGAAGCAGGACATACAGATTCGAGTCCCAATTATAATTATTATTTTTTACAAATATATTCATTACACATCAAGTTAACCATTTGAAAATGCTTTTTAGTCGTATGACATTACTTTAATGACAATGCATCTCACTGATTTTATCCCCACTGACGGCTTTCATATAACTGCGATTAATTTAATTCAATTGATGTACACTCTTATACAGCTGACTCTGGGGTTACATTACTTTCTAATTAAACTGTACTTCACTACAACTGTTATGCAGAGTATTTTCGCAATGGCACTTCACTACGTCAGGGAGATGAAATCCATATAGGGGCAAGTATATGATAATTACTTTTATTCTGCAACCTTCCACAAGGTGCTACATTTACAACAGTTGCCCATACCGGCAATCTCCAGCTTCTACGCAGACAAGATATCGTTACAAAATATTCTGTCGTGCTCGACCAGAAAACTATAGTTTCATTTTAAAAAATGCAGGCAGCGAGAATTCGTGTCTGACGATGGTCTGATCTCTCAAGAGCTTTCTCATACGCAAGGCTTTCCACAAATCCCCAGAAAAAGAAATCAGGCGGAATCAGAACAGGCCATGAGGCAGGACCACATTTTTATATCCTCTTATAACCTATTATTAGGAAATGTCTGACGCAAGCATATTCGAGATAAATGTACAAAGTGAGCCGGTAATCAATCATACCACATACGTGCACGAAGACCAATTTGCCGCTGTTATTTACTAGAAAGGCTATATTTTAGTCGAATTGGCCTACCAACAGTGCGCAGAGCGAACCCAAATTCCAGATACACTACGTCAAGGAAACTTTCTACTTTCGCATAAAGGACCGATGGTCTATAGTGGCTCGTTATAGAATAATTTAATTTTGGTTGATTTCTCACCCCTATTTATCCTCGCATCTGCAATGAACTAAAAAATCTGCACAAATATCAACGATATGCGTTAGGTATATTTTGTGTAAATAAACATGGTCCGATCGCTCACGTTGCTTGCTGTTGGCAGAAGTAATGCCTTCTTTCTCTTCGCCCTCAAGTTCGCATTCTGCACTACTCGGTTTCGCATATGGGTACAGTTACTGATGAAAAGTCGGCCGGTATACACGTAATGTACGGGTTCACTGACTGATATGGAAGAGAGGCAAAACGACGTTATGCTGAGCTGTTCCATCAGCAATGGCAATGCTGTTATAGTTTCGTCTAAGGACTATTATATTACACATTATTTTGAGTCGTATGTTTTCACGACTGCGTATTTACTGGAATTTTTAATATTGTGAAGGTATTTTCAAAGGAACAAAGTTAACTTGCATAACAAACCAAATATCTACTATGTAGCGCGACCCTGGAGAGCAAGTATCCCCTATACCAAATCCTCAGAAAGGATCCGTGAACATCCTTCGAAATGTTGTCGATGGAGTTCAGTTTCACCTCGTATAATGCCTTACGCTTTGTAGTATTTATGCCATAGTGGCTTCTCTCCCTGCTGTTATATTTCAGCCATTATTCGCACTCTTGCTTCAGTGTTCGAGTCTATGACTAGTAACGTCATTATCAGTCATTGCTTTCGAATTCATTTAGTATAAAAGGAAAAAGGAAGTCCCGCGATAGTCGACCGAACGCTGCATCGTTTTCAGTCAGTGGTCATCGGATGCCGTATGGAGCGACAAGGGATTAGCACACCTCATTCCCAGCAGTGGTCGACGTCTCGGTCTTGGACCTGCCAACTCTTAAACGGGTTGTTCCTCAGCTGGTATCACGAGGCTGAGTGCACGCCAGTGCTGTCCACCCTCGAGGGAAAAAAAACCCGATGCGTTTTAACTTGTCTCAAGTTAAAACTAACACCCAGAACATAAGCGATTTATCAGATAGGATGAGCAACCTCGGCGTTGCTCTCTATAAGGAAATTTGGTCTTACGACAGTTGTACGGAAAAGTAGAACGTCTTTGACAAAATCCACGCCTGATATACTGAATACAAGCCGTGACTGCGATGAGTTCCAGCATTAGGAATGCCTGTCATGTAGGTGAGAAAACAGGCATCGAATGATTCCAGAGACGCGTTGCCACGATCGAAACATGCCAGTACAGCTGATACGAAAGCGTACCGGAGATGATCAGCCAACATACGAGTATACAGGAATATTTTGAAGAAACGAGATATACTTCTCACGTAGTGCTATCCGATAAATTTAGAGAACCAGTGTTCCAGAAGGATTGACAATTAGTCACTCCAACCTCGTATAGTGATTATGATAATGCATAGATGCATAAAGCATAGATAATGTGTATATATATTTTTCCTTCGCTTGGCATACAAAGGACGTGAGACATGAAAAGTCCCATACTGATATGAGATGACCTGTATCATTCGCTGTACGGCGACCTGTAGGGCACGTATGTGAATGTTGACTGTTAGATTTTGTGGTGTCTAACACGAACTATAACTTCAAGAATTAATAATTGCTTCTGCAAGATACTCGTAAAGTGCAGTATAACGTGCAAGCACCGAGCATTCTATTTAACTTCAGCCATATATAATGCGAGTTAGCAAGAACGGGATTACCATGTAATGGGATTGTGAGCTTGGGTACATGGCGGCTGGCTCAGGGTGTACAGCTAAGTAGTTGCAAATTAAAATTTTATGGCTGTGTCTGCCGCTTCGCTCGACTAATTATTGTCAGGAAAGAAAGCACCAGTGACCCAACTGAGATTAGTTACGACTAAATAGCGGTAAAACGTTAAGACTCCGTTTACGCTTAACAACTGCTAGCTACCTGCAATGCTGTTCTTCGCCCATTAATCAAGAAGAGAAACAAATACATGGACATTTAAATGAAGTGCTTTTGTACATTATTCTTAAAACAAGTACTGGCCGCCGACAAGTTACAAAGCTTCCGCGTAAGGTACTATGCTCCTGAAGAGTTATCTTTCTATCGTTGGGCCGAACTAACGAATAGTAAAAAATCTATTCTTCTGTTGTTGCTATTTGCCAATGGAGTCTGTAAGGCAAATGATTAATGTGTTATAGTTTTCAGCAGAATTACACAAGTATAGAATAATGCTGAATATGAGACGAACACCCAACTTTGAACAGACTTCATGACTATTTTCTGTTCTTAATGAAAACTGCCTGTTACAGTCTGTTTAGTTTTTAGATCTTAATACTCACTAAAATATATGTTAGTGCTTATTCGTACTTATATCTGTTATTAATTACTTAAATTTAAAATAGAAAAATAACGAATGTAATGAAGAAAGCAAATTTTTAATTTCTACTTCAAGAAAAAAGTACAGTGTGTGGTATCAGAATTATCTTCACTGTTACGGTGATTATAGACATCATAGAGATCATCTTATGAACCATCCACAGCTTTGACGTGCAGCACTGTAGACCCTTTTGCAGTGATTTAGCCTGAAATCCTACAAGGGGTAGACAAAAATATGCAAACATCAAAATCACAACACATCACCGTCCCCAATTCGGAGTAGAGGGAAAAAAAAGAAAGCTTCCAGCCCTCTCGGAATGGATAAACACAGGTCCTCTACCGTTTTCAAGGGAATAGTTTACCATTCTCTAGCAAAATCGTACCAGTTTCGGGTAACAACGATTGATGTGGATAATTAGACGACAAATAATAATATTCAGATCTCCTGACTATGGAGGTCTGAGGGGAAGCGACAATTCACCCTCGTGCTGACAAAACGACGAGGCGAGCTGTGCGAACAGCGAACCTGTCGTCCTGGAACATGGAATCACCATTAGGGAACAAACATTGTACTGTGGGAGGTACCTGTTGAGTGGACATGGTCACTTAGTCATTGACAGTAGTGCGACATTGATGCGTACCCAGGCGTCCATCGAATACCACGATACGGCTGCGTAAGTCATCAGAAAACCCCTTCCATGCCGCACACTTCGCAGCAAACAGACTGCACCATGGGTTTGGAACAGTGTGCCCCAGAAGTAAACTTGACCACAAATTAAAACAGTGTGAAACAAGAGTTACCTGAACAAATGTCTCTTCCATTGCTCCATAGTACATGTTTTAAAGTTTCGATACCTTCGTTTTCCAGTTACGGGCATTTGCACTACTGATATGTGGTATTGGAATTTCAGCTCGTCCTACAATTCTTGGTTTCTGGAACTCCTTTCGTGTTGTTCTGATGTTCAGTTCAACAGTGATTTTAGCAGCTGTCGTCCTCCAATTTTTGTTGGCAATTCCGTTTACTGACAGTTTGTCACGATCACTCAACACACACCTTCGTCCGCATTCTGACTTAGTGGATGCTGTCCTTCCCCTTTCCTTGTACGCGATATAAATCTTCTATACGGATGCCTACTGAAGCAACAAACACTTCGACTTCCTTGATTATACAAGGTGTTACAAAAAGGTACGGCCAAAATTTCAGGAAACATTCCTCACGCACAAATAAAGGAAAGATGTTGTGTGGACATGTGTCCGGAAACGCTTAATTTCCATGTTAGAGCTCATTTTAGTTTCGTCAGTATCTACTGTACTTCCTTGATTCATCGCCAGTTGGCCCAATTGAAGGAAGGTAATGTTGACTTCGGTGCTTGTGTTGACATGCGACTCATTGCTCTACAGTACTAGCATCAAGCACATCAGTACGAAGCATCAACAGGTTAGTGTTCATCACGAACGTCGATTCCCGGCGGGATCAGGGATTTTCTCTGCCTCGTGATGACTGGGTGTTGTGTGATGTCCTTAGGTTAGTTAGGTTTAATTAGTTCTAATCTAGGGGACTGATGGCCATAGCTGTTAAGTCCATAGTGCTCAGAGCCATTTGAACCATCACGAACGTGGTTTTGCAGTCAGTGCAATGTTTACAAATACGGAGTTGGCAGATGCCCATTTGATGTATGGATTGGCACGGGGCAATAGCCGTGGCGCGGTACGTTTGTATCGAGACAGATTTCCAGAACGAAGGTGTCGGCGCCTTAGGGAGCACGGAACATTCCAGCCTATGACTCGCGACTGGGGAAGACCTAGAACGACGAGGACAGCTGCAATGGACGAGGCAATACTTCGTGCAGTTGACGATAACCCTAATGTCAACGTCAGAGAAGTTGCTGCTGTACAAAGTAACGTTGACCACGTCACTGTATGGGGAGTGCTACGGGAGAACCAGTTGTTTCCGTACCATGTACAGCGTGTGCAGGCACTATCAGCAGCTGATTGGCCTCCACGGGTACACTTCTGCGAATGGTTCATCCAACAATGTGTCAATCCTCATTTCAGTGCAAATGTTCTCTTTACGGATGAGGCTTCATTCCAACGTGATCAAATTGTAAATTTTCACAATCAACATGTGTGGGCTGACGAGAATCCGCACGCAATTGTGCAATCACGTCATCAACACAGATTTTCTGTGAACGTTTGTGCAGGCATTGTTGGTGATGTCTTGATTGGGCCCCATGTTCTTCCACTTACGCTCAATGGAGCACGTTATCATGATTTCATACGGGATACTCTACCTGTGCTGCTAGAACATGTGCCTTTACAAGTACGACACAACATGTGGTTCATGCACGATGGAGCTCCTGCGCATTTCAGTCGAAGTGTTCGTACGCTTCTCAACAACAGATTCGGTGACCGATGGATTAGTAGAGGCGGACCAATTCCATGGCCTCCACGCTCTCCTGACCTCAACCCCCTTGACTTTCATTTATGGGGGCATTTGAAAGCTCTTGTCTACGCAACCCTGGTACCAAATGTAGAGACTCTTCGTGCTCATATTGTGGACGGCTGTGATACAACACGCCATTCTCCAGGGCTGCATCAGCGCATCAGGGATTCCATGCGACGGAGGGTGGATGCATGTATCCTCGCTAACGGAGGACATTTTGAACATTTCCTGTAACAAAGTGTTTGAAGTCGCGCTGGTACGTTTTGTTGCTGTGTGTTTCCATTCCATGATTAATGTGATTTCAAGAGAAGTAGTAAAATGAGCTCTAACATGGAAAGTAAGCGTTTCCGGACACATGTCCACATAACATATTTTCTTTCTTTGTGTGTGAGGAATGTTTCCTGAAAGTTTGACCATACCTTTTTGTAACACCCTATATAAGGTGCGTTCAAAAAGAAATGACCCGGAGGCATAATTACAGAAACAAGTACCTGTATGTTAGAAGTATTGACCCTGGCTGTTGAGACACTTGTCCCATTGTGACACAAGGCGGTGAATGGCTGTCTCATAAAATTCCCGGGGCTGCGATGTTAACCAGTTCCGCACGTACAGCTAGACGTCGTCGTCCGAGGTGAATCGTTTATCCCCCATAGCCTTATTAAGGGGACAAAAATCGTCCCCTTCTCATTCACTTCCTGCAACACGGGACAACAGTGAATGCCCAGCGTTACTCGCAAACCTTGACCACCGTTCGCTAAGCGATCAAATAAAAACGACCGGGCAATCACACCCGTGGGATCATTCTGCTCCACGACAATGCAAAGCCTCATACGGCCAACACAGCCGCGGCACTCTTGCAGAAATTCAAATGGGTGGTTCTTGGCCACCCTCCATACGGTCCGGACCTCTCTCCCAGTGATTACGCCATTCTTGGTCCCCTTAGAAAGGCTCTGAGGGGCGAACGATTCACCTCGGACGACGACGTCCAGCTGGACGTGCGGAACTTTTTAAAATCACAGCCCCGGGAATTTTATGAGACAGCCACTCACCGCCTGTGTCACAGTGGGACAAGTGTCTCAACAGCCAGGGTCAACACTTCTAACATACAGGTACTTGTTTCTGTAATTATGCCTCCGGCTCGTTTCTTTTTGAACTCCCCTTATAGAAGCACGCACCATAGGAGCACGAACGATTTGTCCACTTGTAATTCACATATCTGCGACGTAATGCACACACAGCTACCCAGAACACTGTTCTGATCACGAATGATACTTGCAACGTATTGAAGAAATTGGAAAAGTGCCGCACGTGATCAAATAGAACACCACAACTTGCAGGCTTGGCTAACAGCTGCATTTACGTTCAAGCATATATTTCTTGCGGTATATCCATAATTTCGTTCCATCTCTGTTCGTCCAGCAGTGGGGTTCCATTACCCTAGCAATGACGTTGGTGTAATCTTTAACTTACCCTCCGCACACAGGGCATGGTCATGAAGAAGTCAGTCTTCTGGCACTGTTCATCATGACCTTTACAAATCAGATTCCGATCAGCGTTGTCAGGTTATAGTTGTCTTTGGTGTGGTTTTCAGTCCGAAGTATGGTTTGAGGCAACTTTCCTCGCTAGCCTATACTGTGCAAGCGTCTTCATAGCTGCATAGCGTCTGCAATCTACCTTCATGTTACCTGCTTACTGCGGCCTAGCGCTGCTCTCCATAGAGACTTTCGACACCATAGACTTCCCTCGAAAGACAGATTAGTTTTCCTTTGATACCACAGGTTGTCATATCATCCCCTCCATTCGTACAGTCAAGCTATTCCATTAGGATCTGTTCCTTCCGGCTAGTTTCAATACATCACCTTTTCTCATCTGAACCACCCATTCACCCTTCTGCCTTCTGTAGCACTACATGTCACTCTCTAACTGTACACATATCGCTTCCATACAATGACGCACTCCGGAAAGTATTTGCAGCAACGACATTCTAACTCTGAATTTTTGTTTTAGATGTTAACATATTTCTGTTTTTCAGAAAAGCTATTTTGGACCTTTCCAGTGGCCATCTTCCATTTTCTTTTTTTCAGTCATCGCCAGTTATTCTGATGCCTAAGTAGCAACTGTTATCTACTAAATTAGTGTTGCATTACTCAGTGTAGAATTCTCTCCGTACAGGCAGATTTGCTTAGACCGCACTCCACCACCCTTTATTACTTCTGTTTTTCATCATCTGATACCCTCTTTTCATGATTGTCCATTCATCTCATTTCGTCTTCCAACTCGACTTCTACCACACTTTCCGTTCTTCTTTAAATAAAACGTATCAATATCTTACAAATGTGACTTACTAAACTGATGATTTGGGATAATAAAGCTCATCTTGAAGCATGTAGTCAGACATGGTGCGGTATAGGTAGACTGTCAGTTGTAATTGTGCAGAATGCTCCATGGAGCTGTTGGTTCTGCAAAAAGCACAAGAGAATCGCTGAACAGAGGGCAAAGGTTTGTGCCCTTCAGGATGCATCTGATTATGCGAAATTTGCGCTGGAATGAATCACAATATTTTCTTTCATAAACTGAGGTTTAATGGAACTGATGGTACATCCGACCAACTGATGATGTAACGTGTAACCAAAAGATTGCATAAACGGCTAATTCAACCGGTGAAATCAGAAGACATTCTTCTGACTTGGAAGGAATCACGTATGTGGTTCCACAAAGCTCAAATTTAGGTCTACTATAATGCCTCATATTTGTAAACGGTCTTCCGTCTAATATAGAACAAGCAGAATTCCTTGTTTTTTTAGGAAGGCACTATTATTGAAATTATTCGAAGCATACGCACACCAGCAGAATAAACAGTAAACAATGTTCTTAAAAGTATAATTGATTTTCGGCAAACGCTGTAGCTCTGAAATTCAAAAAGACACTGAGAGGTGGCACGCAACTCTCTCACTTTAACTACACTGTCAGTCAGATTAATATTCATATTTTAGGCCATGATCTCCTCGCTTTTGGCTCTATGCGTCATATATCAGTGATCTGTAGTATGTTGTAGTCATTTTATTTCAGTGTACGTATTGTCTGTGTATTTTTGTTTCTCGTCGTGTCACCTCTGAGACTTCTGCGTCACGTCTTGTCTGATGTTGAGTTGTTGCTAACAGTATTGTGAGAGCTTTTTTGGTGCAGATTTGGTTATAGGGATGTGTACGACATTTTAGATAAGGCTTTATTTAATAAACTCAGGCATAAATTTGTGCAATATTTGAAGAAAAGGTCAGAGTAGGGTTGTGGCGCATGATGCATTAGAGTCGGAAGCTTGCGGAAGTAGCAGTTGATTTGAATGCTTATGAAAAGCAAAGGTCATTTGTGTAGAGAGAAGGGTTATGCACTATTGTCCAAAATGTAAAACGAGTCAGTCATTGATGAAAATGAAGATAGGACGCCGCAAGAAGTACATTTAAATCACTCTGCAAACGGGGCACAAATATCAAATGCCGAATACTCCGATGATGAGGGTTCAGTTCACTTAGGGAATGGAAGTGTTTTGCCTAATAAAAGAGGTACCAACTCTTACTTAAAGGGTAACTCTTGCCTCTGTTTATAGCTTTGTCAGTTAGTGGAATTTCAATGAATTTATTTAAAACACATTCCCAACAGCGGGACGCGGGCAACCAGTTGTATCTCTTCAACAGTATTTTACGTCCCTCGGTAAGATAGTGCTCCGCCAGGGCAGATCTGTCAGACTGAAACAAGTGTGTGTTACGCTGGTGTTTAACACATCAATCCTGAATGGTACGACCTGTATGACCAGTATGAGCTTTTCCACAATGACAGGGAATATTATGCGATTCCTCAGTCCCAAGTCTTCCTTTACTAAGCCAAGTAGCACTTTAATCTTCGTTGGTCGATGAAGAACACTTTTGGCCTCACATTTATTTTAAAAATTCTTTCTATTTTCGAAGATATGCTCACAGAAAAAGATAGAAAAGTCTCTGATTTACACGTGTCATTAACGGTTCCCGCTAAGGCCCAAATTGGAAAGCACGACGAATCGATTTATCTATATGTTCATTCCGCATCAATACAACTTTAAGTTGATACAGCTCTTTTGTTAAGCCTTCTGCGTTTGAAATGGCATAAGCTCTTCTTGCCAAAGCTCGCTAGCTTTCCGTGCACTGGAACGATGGATAAGAGCCGATGCATGCAGGTAACGGTCCGCGTGTCTGGGCTTTGAATGAAAACTGTATTCCAGTGTCCCATCACCCTTTTTGTAAGCCAAGACATCTAGGAAGAGGACCGTTCCATCCCTTTCAACCTTCATCATGAAATTGATGCTGGGATGAAGACAGTTAAAATTATTTTGGTTTGTCTTTTTTTTTTTTTTTTTTGTTTTTTTTTTTTGTCATCAGTCTACTGACTGGTTTGATGCGACCCTCCACTAATTCCTTTCCTGCGCTAACCTCTTCATCTCAGAGTAGCACTTGCAACCTACATCCTCAATTATTTGCTTGACGTATTCCAATCTCTGTCTTCCTCTACAGTTTTTGCCCTCTACAGCTCCCTCTAGTACCGTGGAAGTCATTCCCTCATGTCTTAGCAGAAGTCCTATCATCCTGTCCCTTCTCTTTATCAGTGTTTTCCACATATCCTGATGTTAAGTTTCTCGCTGTTCTCATTTCTACTACTTCTTATTACCTTCGTCTTTCTCCGATTTACTCTCAAACCATACTGTGTACTCATTCCTGGAAGAGTAGGGGCGAAAGGCTACAGCCTTGTCTTAAACCCTTCTTAATACGTGCACTTCTTCCTTGATCGTCCACTCTTATTATTCCCTCTTGGTTGTTGTACATATTGTGTATGACCCGTCTCTCCCTATAGCTTACCCCTACTTTTCTTCAGAATCTCGAACAGCTTGCACCATTTTATATTGGCGAACGCTTTTTCCAGGTCGACCAATCCTATGAAAGTGTCTTGATTTTTCTTTAACCTTGCTTCCATTATTAGCCGTAACGTCAGAATTGCCTCTCTCGTCCCTTTACTTTTCCTAAAGCCAAACTGATCATCACTTAGCGCATTCTCAATTTTCTTTTCCATTCTTCTGTATATTATTCTTGTAAGCAGTTTCGATGCATGAGCTGTTAAGCTGATTGTCTGATAATTCTCGCACTTGTCAGCTCTTGCCGTCTTCGGAATTGTGTGGATGATGCTTTTCCGAAAGTCAGATGGTATGTCGCCAGACTCATATATTCTACACACCAACGTGAATAGTCGTTTTGTTGCCACTTCCCCCAATGATATTAGAAATTCTGATGTAATGTTATCTATCCGTTCTGCCTTATTTGACCGTAAGTCCTCTTTTAAATTCCGATTCTAATACTGGATGCCCTATCTCTTCTAAATCGACTCCTGTTTCTTCTTCTATCACATCAGACAAATCTTCACCCTCACAGAGGCTTTCAATGTATTCTTTCCACCTATCTGCTCTCTCCTCTGCATTTAACAGTGGAATTACCGTTGCACTCTTAATGTTACCACCGTTGCTTTTAATGTCACCAAAGTTTGTTTTGACTTTCCTGTATGCTGAGTCTGTCCTTCCGACAATCATATCTTTTTCGATGTCTTCACATTTTTCCTGCAGCCATTTCGTCTTAGCTTCCCTGCGCTTCCTATTTATTTCATTCCTCAGCGACTTGTATTTCTGTATTCCTGATTTTCCCGGAACATGTTTGTACTTCCTCCTTTCATCAATCAACTGAAGTATTTTTTCTGTTACCCATAGTTTCTTCGCAGCTACCTTCTTTGTACCTATGTTTTCCTTCCCAACTTCTGTGATGGCCCTTTTTAGAGATGTCCATTCCTCTTCAATTGTACTGCCTACTGCGCTATTCCTTATTGCTGTATCTACAGCGTTAGAGAACTTCAAACGTATCTCGTCATTCCTTAGTACTTCCGTATCCCACTTCTTTGCGTATTGATTCTTCCTGACTAATGTCTTGAACTTCAGCCTACTCTTCATCACTACTATATTGTGATCTGAGTCTATATCTGCTCCTGGGTACGCCTTACAATCCAGTATCTGATTTCGGAATCTCTGTCTGACCATGATGTAATCTAATTGAAATCTTCCCGTATCTCCCGGCCTTTTCCAAGTATACCTCCTCCTCTTGCGTTTCTTGAACAGGGTATTCGCTATTACCACCTGAAACTTGTTACAGAACTCAATTAGTCTTTCTCCTCTTTCATTCCTCGTCTCAAGCCCATATTCTCCTGTAACCTTTTCTTCTACTCCTTCCCCTACAACTGCATTCCAGTCGCCCATGACTATTAGATTTTCGTCCCCCTTTACATACTGCATTACCCTTTCAAAATCCTCATACACTGTCTCTATCTGTTCATGTTCAGCTTGCGACGTCGGTATGTATACCTGAACTATCGTTGTCGGTGTTGGTCTGCTGTCGATTCTGATTAGAACAACCCGGTCACTTAACTGTTCACAGTAACACACCCTCTGCCCTACCTTCCTATTCATAACGAATCCTACACCTGTTATACCATTTTCTGCTCCTGTTGATATTACCCCATACTCATCTGACCAGAAATCCTTGTCTTCCTTCCACTTCACTTCACTGACCCCTACTATATCTAGATTGAGCCTTTGCATTTCCATTTTCAGATTTTCTAGTTTCCCTACCACGTTCAAGCTTCTGAATTCCACGCCCCGACTCGTAGAACGTTACCCTTTCGTTGATTATTCAATCTTTTTCTCATGGTAACCTCCCCCTTGGCAGTCCCCTCCCGGAGATCCGAATGGGGGACTATTCTGGAATCTTTTGCCAATGGAGAGATCATCATGACACTTCTTCAATTACAGGTCACATGTCCTGTGGATACACGTTACGAAACGGTTAAGACTGTATCTCCTACTTGACCTTACAATGAAAGTATCGTCGACGTTAAGTCAAAAAAACAAGTAGGTTTTAAAACACCATCCTCAGTGCGTGTCTTCAGAATCTTCCATAAATAAATTGGCGACTATTGGGGACAATGGGCTCCCCATAATCACTGTGTCAGTTTGCTCAAAAAATCTGTCATTAAAGAAAAGGCATATCGACGTGAGCACATGGTGACGAACCTTAGTGGCTTCCTTGTCCAGTTTCTCACCAATTAACTGGAACGTTTCTCCAAGAGGAACCCAGGTGAAAAGCAACACTGCACCAAATCCGTGAGATCAAGACAAAAAGACTTCAATCGCTATATAAAAATCATAGAATGTGAAATACGATGTTTGCATTTTCCGACATGAGGCCCGAGAACCGAGGCTAAATACTTGGGCAAGTTGTTCGTAGGAGCACCAGAATTACTCACTACCGAAACTCCTTGCTTATGTAACTTCCGTAGACCGTACAACCTCGGCAGAACGGCAGTACCAGAACCAAGTTTCTTAAGTGCATTGTCAGATAATGAACACTTCTTCAGAAGCGAGAGCGTCTTCCGTTTTCTACGTTCAGTTGGGTCGCTCTTCAATCTTTGCTATGCTGAGTCTTCAAGTAAAAGATCCATTTTTCCCAGATAATCGTCCCATGAAAGAAGAACCGTAGAGCTGCCTTGGTCCTCTGGTAGAATTATTACACCCTGGTCGTCTCCAATGGGCCCGACTTCTGCCCTTTCGAGAGAGGAGATGTAATTCAATATGTGCGAGACCACTTGTTTAATTTCTTCAGCTCGGTCATCATGAAAGTAGGACACCTCTTGCTCAACCGCGCAAATGAATTCAGTGATGGAGCAAAATGTAGGTATTAAAAAGCAACGATCTTTGATTCTTTGAATCAGCCACCAGAATGGTTTCTGATAGAGATTTATGGATTTCGCCAGCTTCCACCACTGAGAGCCTTATGTTCACTTGCGGTAGAGGGCAGTTACGGCGATTTCTTGCGGACGCACTATTGGTCTTCCGTGGCGTATAAACGAGACCCCGCTCGCAGTTTACATGCAGTTCCGACGGGTTCATGCTTGCCCACCTGCAGATGGCGGCCAGGTAGACTGCGGAAACATTATGTCGAGATGACTTCATTACCCCGCTACAGAGTCGAGAAGAATATTATCAGTTATATTACTCCGTGATAGCCTACGTATTCACCATCTCATATCTTGCGCACCATGTGGAATAATTTCGACATGGATTGCTCACCCAACGATGTCAATAATTCTGAGGGATTTTGGTCTACTCCAGGCATGTTTTTCGACCCAAGTCTTTCAGTAGTTTATCAAATTCTTCTCGTAGTTTCATATCTCCTACCTCTTTGTCACTTAATTGTTCTTCTCCTTCTACAATGATCGACCGGAACATTATGACCACCTACCTAATAGCCCGTGCGTCCACCTTTGGTACGGATAACAGCGGCGACGCGTCATGGTATGGAAGCAATAACGTCCTTTTGAAAGATTCCGGAACAGTCCGGGTCTGCGGAAGGGGACTGCCAACGAGGAGGTGACCATGAGAAAAATAACCAACGAAAGGATAACGTTCTACGAGTTGGGGCGCGGAATATCAGAAGTCTGAACTTGGTAGGGGAGGTGGAAAATCTGAAAAGGGAATTGCGAAGTCTCACTCTAGATATAGTAGGGGTCAGTGATTGAAATGGAAAGAAGATAGGAATTTATGGTCAGATGAGTATAGGGTAATATCAACAGCAGCAGGAAACGATATAACGGGAATAGGGTCGTTATGAATAGGAAGGTAGGGTAGGGAGTGTGTTACTGTGAACAATTCACTGATAGGGTTATTCTTATCAGAATCGACAGCAAACCAACACCGACAACGATAGTTCAGGTATAAATGCAGACATCGCAAGCTGACGTTAGAGAGATAGAGAAAGTATCTGACGATGCGTAGCGGGAGATTAAAATCTAATAGTCGTGCGCGATTGGAACGCAATAGCAGGGAAACGAGTAGAAGAAAAGGCTACAGGAGAATGTGGGCTTCGGACAATGAATTCTGTAATAAATTTCAGCTCGTAATAGCGAATACTCTGTTTAAGAAGCACAAGAGGAGGTCGTATACCAGGAAAAGGGCGGATGATAAGAAAAGATTTCAGTTACATTACATCATGGTCAGACAGAGATTCTGAAATCAGATACTGGATTGTAAGGCGTACCCAGAAGCAGATATAGAGACTCAGATCAGAATTTAGTAGTGATGAATAGTAGGCTGAAGTTTAAGAGAGTAGTCAGGAAGAATCAGTACGCAAAGAAGTGAAATACAGAAATACCAAGGAATGGTGAGAGACGCTTGAAGCTCTCTAAGGCTATAGGTAAATCAACAAAGAATTGCTCAGCACGGAGTACAGTTGAAGAGGAATGGATATCTCTAAAAAGGCAAATTATGGAAGTTGGAAAGAAGAATGTAGGTACAAAGAAGGTAACTTCGAAGAAACCAGGGATAATAGAAGAAATTATGCTTATCCATTACGGATATTTTAGAACCGTGACTGTATATTAATGTAAATAAATTATACACAACTGCAACCAGTCACTTTTTTCATTAATAATGCTTTATTACATTAACTGGTTTTCTAACCCTTTCAGGTTCATCTTCAGATGATTTCGGGAGAATCCGGGAAGTTACATCATTACTGGTAGTAGCATAATGCTGGGTGCTGGTTCTATGGCAGAAAGATGGGTCACACTTTAATGTATCGCCATGACTATAGATTATCTGTCGATGTGGATGTAAATTTAGTTTTTACTTACTGCGACAGTATAGGCGGCTTTTTTCGTATCTGTCTGCTTCCATTTTGATGTCCAGAACACTTTCACACGAACTATATTAGTTCACACTTTAACAGTGACACTTTACCAGCATCCAGCATGCGCTTTACAACTGTTGCTTATAACAAACGTCTTGACAGAGAGATATGGCATAAGCCTACTTTGTACAGAGATGTAATTTGTTGTTCTTTACATGTGTTACAGTCGATATAAGGGCAAGTTTTTTCATCAGAATGGTGATAACATGAGAGCACTAGAGAAATTAATAATAAATTACTACAAGAATAAATTTCATGTGATCTGTTATGTTATTTCTATTTGTATGTTACAGGCAGTTTTTTTTTTTTTAGCAATTATCATGTTTGGCACTAACATGAATCCCAAGGAATCAATAATACAGGGTTATTGTATCTGCAGTGACGTACAGCTGTCTGTATGACTAGGACCTGTATATTTAAATTAATAACAAATCTTCAGATGAACTGTTGGCTTATTTCTGTTGTTACGTTAACGTGATCTGGAGTATTATCAAGAGCAGATTCTGTTTATTTTAGCTAAAGGTATATGTATAAGAGTTAAAGTGATTGTAATATATTAAAGCTGTTTGAATGGCTGCACATTTAATATTTCAAAAATCATGAACAAAAATTCTTTAACTGTTGACTTATTTTTATTCTAACATTAGAGTGATCTGGGATATTGGTAAAGGCAGCTTATGTTTGTTGCAGCTAGAATTAATATGTATAAAGTACTGACTTATGTCAGCAATGGAGGGCTTTAACATTTAGATATATGGAACATGTCTCATTCTGTGGTAGTATATTATTTTGACACCAGTGTGGTTAGAATGTAAGGAGAGGGGGTGGGGCATTGGGAGGGGGGTGGTTGGGTAGCTGGTGTAGGTTTTATTGGGTGGTTACTTGTTTTGAACTAGTAGATCTTCAAAGTTCTGAAGGAAAAATTTGTTTCTCAGTTCAGTTTGATCATAGAGTAGGTAGTCAGGTGCTCTATTTCTGTAGACAAATATTTCAATTTCTTCAAGAAGGTCAAGTATTGTGCCTTTGTTGGCAAAATGTAGTATTCGGAGATTCTGTTCTATGTTGTTTGCAGAATGATTGCGTTGGGCAAGATGTGAGGCAAAGCTGGACTTGTTCAGGTTGTTAAGACGGAGTGCATCCATGTGTTTTTTAAATCTTGTTGTGAAGCTTCTACCAGTTTGTCCAATGTAGAAGCTTGGACATGAGTTGCAAGTGAGCTTGTACACACCTGACTTTTGATATTTTTGTATAGTGGTTTTGGTGGTGTGTATGATTTGATTTTGTACTTTGTTGTTGGTGAAGAAACTTATTTTTATGTTGTATGTCTTGAAGAGGTTGGCAATTTGGTGAGAAATCTTCCCTAGGAAAGGCAGGCTAACAAGTGTGGTTTTCTTGTTTGTGGGTGGTCGTTCAGCAGTTGGTTGATTTAGTTTTGCTGTATGGATTAGTTTATGGATTATTGCAGGGTTGTACCCATTGGTGGAGGCAATTGATTTAATAATTTCTGTTTCTTTTTGTCTTTCATTTGTGTCCATTGGGATTTTGAGCATGTGATTAACCATTGTTCTGAAGAATGCTTTTTTATGTTGGTCTGGATGGCAAGAGGATTTGTGTATGGTGACATTGGTGGTTGTGGGCTTTCTGAAAATTTGAAATTTATGCTTCTGATTTTTATTTGAGATTGTTAGATCAAGATAGTTAATGCCTTCTGGTGTTTCATGTTCTACTGTGAATTGGATTTTATTGTGTATTTTATGAAGTTCTTTGGCTAGATTATTTATTTCTTCTGTTGCTCCACTGAACAGAATGAGTGTGTCATCAACATAGCATTTGTAATAAAGCAGCTTATCTTTTAGTTGTGTTTGGGACCTGAAAAAGTTATTTTCAAGGTTATTGATATATATGTCTGCTAGCAAGCCTGCAAGACTACTACCCATTGCCAGTCCATCTTCCTGAATGTAAAACTTGTTGTTGAACAGGAAGTAGTTGTGTGACAATATGAGTTCCAGGATCTCTATGAGTTCATAGATTTCAGCTCTCCCCGTTGTCCCATGTTTCAGTAAGCTATTTCTTATTAAACTAATTGTTTCCTTGATGGGTATGTTTGTATATAGGTTTACTATGTCAAGAGATGCAAATTTAGCTGTGACTGGGATGGGGATATCTCTTATACTATTGATGAGCTCATAACTGTTTTTAATGGAGTAGTTATTTTCAAATACATATGCCTTGCGGATAATATCATTAAGTTTTTTGGTGATTTTATACCTTGGGCTATTGATAGAGTTCACAATGGGACGTATTGGACATTCTGTTATGTGGATCTTAGGCTGTGATCTCAGTTTTGGTGCTGAAGGGTTCATCACTATACAGTGCTTTGCTTCTAATGGTGTCAACAAGAAGTTGCAGTTTTTAAGTAACTTTTTGATTTTATCATGGAATTTGGGAGTAGGGTCATATGCTATTTCCTTTATATTATCCCTTCTGAAGAATTCACAAGTTTTGCTAATATAGTCTGATTCATACATGACGACAGCTGTGTTACCTTTGTCTGCTCTGACAATGAGGGCATTTTCAACTGAAAGTTTCTTATTTATGACACATAAAATCTTATGTTCAGTATTCATCTTGTTGTACATTTTGTTAAGGTGAATGTTTCTCATAATGATGTTGTTTGCCTTATGAGCTACAGCATTTTGTTCATTGTGTTTTAGTTTA
The DNA here is from genome assembly GCF_021461395.2 of Schistocerca americana. Lineage (NCBI taxonomy): Eukaryota > Metazoa > Arthropoda > Insecta > Orthoptera > Acrididae > Schistocerca > Schistocerca americana. The sequence continues at coordinate 502,561,943 of NC_060121.1, forward strand.
GCTGCTGTACATGCAATTTTTGTGTTAACTATGAGGTCTTTAATGTTGCTTTTATTTAGTGAGGGGGCAATGTTGTGCATAAGGCCTTTGTTTAACAGCTTTAATTCATTACTTCTGAAGCATATTTCTGTAGTATTTATCACTTTATCAAAAATCTTATGTTCTGTTTCAGAAGAGATACTGGGGGACCTCACTGCATTCTTTGAAATTAGAGCATTTACCTTTTTCTCATGTCTATGTGAGATGATAATACGTTCTTTGTTTACATATATATTGACATAGTCTAGGAAGACCATGAAGACATGAGCAACAAGTTTATGGCTAAGTTCTAAGTGCATATTATACAGCTTTGAATTGAGCAGATCTTTCTTTTTGTAAAGAGACCTGATTTCAGTTTTTAACCAAATAATTTCACATCGTGCTTTTGGTATCTTGGCTGACATACTTTGACTCGTTATTTTTATTCTGATTTAATTTGGTGTCACGTTTTCTGAGAGACAATTTTTGTTAAATCTTTTTGCAAGGATTGTTTTCGTTAGTTTAAGTTTACATTGCCGAAATTCGCGCATTGTTCTAATTACCTGGCGTGGTATCAACAGATTATGCTTATCCATTACGGATATTTTAGAACCGTGACTGTATATTAATGTAAATAAATTATACACAACTGCAACCAGTCACTTTTTTCATTAATAATGCTTTATTACATTAACCGGTTTTCGAACCCTTTCAGGTTCATCTTCAGATGATTTCGGGAGAATCCGGGAAGTTACATCATTACTGGTAGTAGCATAATGCTGGGTTCTGGTTCTATGGCAGACAGATGGGTCACACTTTAATATATTGCCATGACTATAGATTATCTGTCGATATGGATGTATATTTAGTTTTTACTTACTGCGACAGTATAGGCGGCTTTTTTCGTATCCGTCTGCCTCCATTTTGATGTCCAGAACACTTTCACACGAACCAACATAAAAAAGCATTCTTCAGGACAATGGTTAATCGTATGCTGAAAATCCCAATGGACACAAATGAAAGACAAGAAGAAACAGAAATTATTAAATCAATTACCTCCACCAATGGGTACAGACCTGCAATAATAGATAGACAAATCCATACAGCAAAACTAAATCAACCAACTGCTGAACGACCACCCACAAACAAGAAAACCACATTTGTTAGCCTGCCTTTCCTAGGGAAGATTTCTCACCAAATTGCCAACCTCTTCAAGACATACAACATAAAAATAAGTTTCTTCACCAACAACAAAGTACAAAATCAAATCATACACACCACCAAAACCACTATACAAAAATATCAAAAGTCAGGTGTGTACAAGCTCACTTGCAACTCATGTCCAAGCTTCTACATTGGACAAACTGGTAGAAGCTTCACAACAAGATTTAAAAAACACATGGATGCACTCCGTCTTAACAACCTGAACAAGTCCAGCTTTGCCTCACATCTTGCCCAACACAATCATTCTGCAAACAACATAGAACAGAATCTCCGAATACTACATTTTGCTAACAAAGGCACAATACTTGATCTTCTTGAAGAAATTGAAATATTTGTCTACAGAAATAGAGCACCTGACTACCTACTCAATGATCAAACTGAACTGAGAAACAAATTTTTCCTTCAGAACTTTGAAGATCTACTAGTTCAAAACAAGTAACCACCCAATAAAACCTACACCAGCTTCCCAACCACCCCCCTCCCCATGACCCCCCCCTCTCCTTACATCCTAATCACACTGGTGTCAATGTAATATACTACTACAGAATAAGACATGTACCATATCTCTAAATGTTAAAGCCCTCCATTGCTAACATAAGTCAGTACTTTATACATATTAATTCTAGCTGGAACAAACATAAGCCGCCTTTACCAATATCCCAGATCACTCTAATGTTAGAATAAAAATAAGTCAACAGTTAAAGAATTTTTGTTCGTGATTTTTGAAATATTAAATGTGCAGCCATTCAAACAGCTTTAATATATTACAATCACTTTAACTCTTATACATATACCTTTAGCTAAAATAAACAGAATCTGCTCTTGATAATACTCCAGATCACGTTAACGTAACAACAGAAATAAGCCAACAGTTCATCTGAAGATTTGTTATTAATTTAAATATACAGGTCCTAGTCATACAGACAGCTGCACGTCACTGCAGATACAATAACTCTGTACTATTGATTCCTTGGGATTCATGTTAGTGCCAAACATGATAATTGCTAAAAAAAAAAACCGCCTGTAACATACAAATAGAAATAACATAACAGATCACATGAAATTTATTCTTGTAGTAATTTATTATTATTTTCTCTAGTGCTCTCATGTTATCACCATTCTGATGAAAAGACTTGCCCTTATATCGACTTTAACACATGTAAAGAACAACAAATTACATCTCTGTACAAAGTAGGCTTATGCCATATCTCTCTGTCAAGATGTTTGTTATAAGCAACAGTTGTAAAGCGCATGCTGGATGCTGGTAAAGTGTCACTGTTAAAGTGTGAACTAATATAGTTCGTGTGAAAGTGTTCTGGACATCAAAATGGAGACAGACAGATACGAAAAAAGCCGCCTATACTGTCTCAGTAAGTAAAAACTAAATTTACATCCACATCGACAGATAATCTATAGTCATGGCGATACATTAAAGTGTGACCCATCTTTCTGCCATAGAACCAGTACCCAGCATTATGCTACTACCAGTAATGATGTAACTTACCGGATTCTCCCGAAATCATCTGAAGATGAACCTGAAAGGGTTCGAAAACCGGTTAATGTAGTAAAGCATTATTAATGAAAAAAGTGACTGGTTGCAGTTGTGTATAATTTATTTACAACAGAAGAAATACTTCAGTTGACAAATTAAAGAAGGAAGTATGAAGATGTTCAGAGAAATTGAGATATACAGATATACAAGTCACTGAGGAATCAAATAAACAGGAAGCGCCGGGAAACTAGAATGAAATCGATACATGAAAATCGCGAAGAAATCTAAAAAGAAATGATTGTCGGAAGAACTGACTCGAAATATAGGAAAGTCAAAACAACCTTCCGTAAAATTAAAGCAAGGCTGCTAACATTGAGTGTGCAACGGGAGTTCCAGAGAAATGCAGAGGAGAGAGCGGATACGGGGGAAGAGTACATTGAAGGCCTCTATGAGGGGAGAAAGATTTGTATGGTGTGATAAAAGAAAGAAGTCGATTTAGAGGAGAGAGGGGATCCAGTATTAGAATTAGAACTTAAAAGAGCTTTAGAGGAGTTAAGATCAAATAAGGCAGAAGGGATCTACATCTACATCATCATACTCCGTAAGCCACCCAATGGTGTGTGGCTGAGGGTACTTTCGATACCATAATCTGATCACTTGAACCCTGTTCCACTTGCGAATAGTGCGTGGGTAGAATGATTGTCGGTAAACCTCTGTATTGGCTCTAATTTCTCAAATTTTCCTCTCATGGTCAATATGCGAGATGTATGTGGGGGGGAAGTAGTATGCTGTCCCACTCCTCCTGAAATGTGCTGTTCCGAAATTTTAATAGTAAATCTCTTCCTGGTGCACAACGCCTCTCTTGTAATACACTCCTGGAAATGGAAAAAAGAACACATTGACACCGGTGTGTCAGACCCACCATACTTGCTCCGGACACTGCGAGAGGGCTGTACAAGCAACGATCACACGCACGGCACAGCGGACACCCCAGGAACCGCGGTGTTGGCCGTCGAATGGCGCTAGCTGCGCAGCATTTGTGCACCGCCACCGTCAGTGTCAGCCAGTTTGCCGTGGCATACGGAGCTCCATCGCAGTCTTTAGCACTGGTAGCATGCCGCGACAGCGTGGACGTGAACCGTATGTGCAGTTGACGGACTTTGAGCGAGGGCGTATAGTGGGCATGCGGGAGGCCGGGTGGACGTACCGCCGAATTGCTCAACACGTGGGGCGTGAGGTCTCCACAGTACATCGATGTTGTCGCCAGTGGTCGGCGGAAGGTGCACGTGCCCGTCGACCTGGGACCGGACCGCAGCGACGCACGGATGCACGCCAAGACCGTAGGATCCTACGCAGTGCCGTAGGGGACTGCACCGCCACTTCCCAGCAAATTAGGGACACTGTTGCTCCTGGGGTATCGGCGAGGACCATTCGCAACCGTCTCCATGAAGCTGGGCTACGGTCCCGCACACCGTTAGGCCGTCTTCCGCTCACGCCCCAACATCGTGCAGCCCGCCTCCAGAGGTGTCGCGACAGGCGTGAATGGAGGGACGAATGGAGACGTGTCGTCTTCAGCGATGAGAGTCGCTTCTGCCTTGGTGCCAATGATGGTCGTATGCGTGTTTGGCGCCGTGCAGGTGAGCGCCACAATCAGGACTGCATACGAACGAGGCACACAGGGCCAACACCCGGCATCATGTTGTGGGGAGCGATCTCCTACACTGGCCGTACACCACTGGTGATCGTCGAGGGGACACTGAATAGTGCACGGTACATCCAAACCGTCGTCGAACCCATCGTTCTACCATTCCTAGACCGGCAAGGGAACTTGCTGTTCCAACAGGACAATGCACGTCCGCATGTATCCCGTGCCACCCAACGTGCTCTAGAAGGTGTAAGTCAACTACCCTGGCCAGCAAGATCTCCGGATCTGTCCCCCATTGAGCATGTTTGGGACTGGATGAAGCGTCGTCTCACGCGGTCTGCACGTCCAGCACGAACGCTGGTCCAACTGAGGCGCCAGGTGGAAATGGCATGGCAAGCCGTTCCACAGGACTACATCCAGCATCTCTACGATCGTCTCCATGGGAGAATAGCAGCCTGCATTGCTGCGAAAGGTGGATATACACTGTACTAGTGCCGACATTGTGCCTGCTCTGTTGCCTGTGTCTATGTGCCTGTGGTTCTGTCAGTGTGATCATGTGATGTATCTGACCCCAGGAATGTGTCAATAAAGTTTCCCCTTCCTGGGACAATGAATTCACGGTGTTCTTATTTCAATTTCCAGGAGTGTATGTGCCAGTGGAGTTTGTTTAGCATCTCCGTAACACTCTCTCGCCAGCTAAACGATACCGTGGCCAAACGCGCCACTCTTCGTTGGATCTTCTCTATCGCCTCTATCAGTCCTGCCTGATAGGGATCGCAGATGGATGAACGATACTCAAGAATCGGACGAACAAACGCCTTATAAGCCACTTCTTTCGTGGATGAGCTACATTTTCTTAAGAATCTTCCGATGAATCTGAGTCTCGTGTCTTTCCCCACTACCTGTTTTATATGGTCATTCCACTTAAGGTCACTCTGGATAGTTACGACTAGATATTTTACGGCAGACGCCGTCTCCAGCTTTCCTATGTATGCGCAATATGTTACATTTATTTACGTTCAGGGTCAACTGACAAAGCCTGCACCATTCATCAATTCTCTGCAGGTCGTTCGGCAAATTGTTACTATCTTCTGGCGCTACTTTGATATAGATAACTGCATCACCTGCGAATAGCCTTAAAGAGCATCCGACGCTTTCTACTAGAATACTTACATATATTGCGAACAGCAACTGTCCTATCACACTTCCCTGTACTAGGCCGGACATTGTCTTTAATCTGTCAATTTAGTTCCGTTAAGAGCGACATTTTGAGTTCTATCTGCAAGAAAGTTTTGAATCCAATCGGAGGTCTGCTCCGATACTCTGTAAGCTCGTATTTTTTTCATTAAACGGCAATGCGGGACGGTATCAAATGCCTTACTGAAATGAAGAAACGGCATCAACCTGAGCGCCGTTGTCCTCTGCGGTGTGGATCTCAAGGAGGAACAGAGCGAGCTGAGTTTCGCAGGATGTCTGTTTGCTGAATCCATGTTGATCTTTATAGAGGAGATGTTCATTTTCCAAGAACGTTATAATTCTTGAGCATAAAACATGTTACATAATTCTACAACAGATTTACGTCAACGAGATAGGTCTGTAATTGTGTGGATCTGTCTTGTGGCCTTCCTTGAAAACGGGAATGGCCTGCGCTTTTTTCCAGTCGTTAGGTACCTTTCGTTGCTCAAGCGATCTACGATAAAGTACTTCTATAAGGGCAGCAAGCTCTTTCGCGTAATATTTATAGGATCTTATAGTTATCTCATCTGCCCGCATCTCGTGGTCGTGCGGTAGCGTTCTCGCTTCCCACGCCCGGATTCCCGGGTTCGATTCCCGGCGGGGTCAGGGATTTTCTCTGCCTCGTGATGGATGGGTGTTGTGTGATGTCCTTAGGTTAGTTAGGTTTAAGTAGTTCTAAGTTCTAGGGGACTGATGACCATAGATGTTAAGTCCCATAGTGCTCAGAGCCATTTGAGCCAGAGTCACATCACATCACAAGTTATCTCATCTGGTCCTGAAGCCTTTCCGCTACTAATCAATTGTAGCTGTTTTTCACTTCCGCGTTCGGTTATCTCAATATCTGCGATTTCGATGTTCGTACGACTAGTGAAATGAGGGAAGTGTTACGATCTTCCGCGGTGAAACAACTCCGGGAGACCGAATTTAGTATTTCAGCCTTCTCTCTGTTACCTTCCATTTCGGTGTCGGTGTGGTCGCTGAGAGAATGTATAGATGATTTTGACCTAATCATTTCTGGTTTACTCGAAAACAGAATGAAACAGGACAGGATATCGCTAGTTGTGGTTTCAACCACACTCCGCCACACGCCTTCTAGCAGCTTGGGGAGTGTATAAGTAGCAATGGATTTAACCTACTTTCTAGGATTCACCACATTACTGCGAGTATGTTCACTTCATAGAATCTGTAACGTTACCGATCACCGGATCAGTGGCGTCAGCTTAAGTTTCTTCGGGATAGTTCTATCACCTACACAGAACGTGGATAAAACTTAGGCCTGAATAGTTGGGTGGGGGTTTAAAAACCTGAGTGAATTTCTTATTCCCTCATACGAACTCTAGATGAAGCCTAAGTTATAGTTCAACGTGACGGCTACCCAGTGTAGTGTAGGAAACTGTTAAGATGCGATCTCTCATAAGCCCATTAAACATTAAGAATCGCAAACATAACACTTTCCTTTTGATAAAGTCAAGACTACTGCTATTTGCCTCATATCAAGGAGTCAAAAAGAACGCATCTGACAATATTTAACACTATATAGATGAATCAATCATCTTCATAAGATCGTGAAACTAGATACTGTGTCTCACAAAGGATAATACGTCTTTTCATGATCGCACGGCATTACAGAAACGAAAACTGGCTACTCAGACGCCTTCCGTGCTTATTTTAATCCGCCCTCATTACTCGACTCATATACAGTTATTTTGACACTGACACTCGGACTAACGACAGCCGTCTGTGTTAAGGCTAGGTTGGCACCCGCCTAGTCTGTACGGTCTGCAAAGACTTTTTTCTTTTCCTTTAACCAAATGTTTACGTTATTTACAAACCGCAACATTTTATAAAACTTTCGCGCTGATTAACGCCACAGAATCATACCATTTTCCGAATGTACTTCTGACCAAAAAGCGATTCTGTTAATTAATCGTGTGTTCTGCGTTCTGCGTTCTTGTGGTGACATTTCCATTGGAACATTCATACCCTAACGCATAGTTACTTACATCTAACCGAGGAGTGAAATGCCAGTTTTCGTAAATTTACCATCAAAATTTTTTAGAGAAGTTTGATAGATAGTGAAACGCCTATTTCTTTAATTTATAACAGAGAAACCAAATACAAAGGTCAATAGATTTACCTTTTAAAATGTTTTTCTAACAAAATAATTTCATAGTACACCTAATCCTCTATTGCACCTACTTAGGGGTGAATTTACAAAACCACATACAAACTTGTTTCTTTTACTTCTGAACGCGAAGAAAAGTACCAATTTCCATCGATTTAGCTTTAAAAATGATTTCACATTGAAATATTTAAATAAAACGTTTCATTCCATTACGGGCCGAATATCCAAATACAGTGAGGTGAATATATTTCTAACAAAGAAGCCGGATTAAAATTTTCATAATGTAGTTTGAAAAATGCTTCTATAGTGAAATATTTCCACAAAGATTTTCACCCCCTATTTCACCCCCATGGGGAAATTTCCAAAAACAGTGACACATCATTTTTACTTCTAATCGAGAAAACAAATAAATATTTTCATAGATTTAGCGTTGAAAATGCGTTCATAATGAAATATTCCATGAAACATTTATATCCTATTCCTCCCCCTTAGGAGCTACATTTCCAAAAACATTAAAATACGTTGTTTTTTTTTTAATTTGTGACCGAGAAGTCAAATACCAGTTTTCAGAGCTGTAGCTGTAAAAATACTTTAGTAGTTCTTTAATCATGAGTTATTTAAAAAAGATTTTCACGCACTATTTCTCGCCCATGGGAGATAAAGTTCCAAAGATGCTGAAACATATATTTCTTTATTTCTGACCGAGTAACTAAATACCAGTTTTTGTCGGTCTGGCTTCAAGAGAAATATTTAAAAAACCATTTCATCCTCTATTTGACCTCCTTAGGGTGGAATTTCGAAAATCCCTTCTTAAAAGATGCCTGCAACATAAAATAAACGCGCTCTGCAGATTTCAAATTTCTATCCTTAGCAGTTTGGGCAGGTTGATGATGAGCCAATCAGTCAGTCAGTCAGTTGCTTTTTTTGTAGCGACGAGGGGCGTGGATGCGATTTTTTTTATTTTCAAGTGCTATGAAAACATCAGCTCTATGCTCCAATAAAACGCGCCTCAATGTTTCAAAATGAAGTCAATTTCTGGCTTTGTCAATTATAGTTAATATGAAACACAAGGCATACAGACATTTAAAATGCCTCATAGGGAATACACTTTTTGGCCCAGTGATGGACGGAATTATCAAGGACAAATCATGTAATCGACACCGACAGATTTTACGCAATATCAATGTGCTAAATAGTTCAGCTACAACTTCTAAACATAATTATTTCACAAAATGATTAACGTGGACGACAGTGTAAAGACACGTTAGCTGCTAAATCTCGGAAGCTACCAGGACACGTGGGAGCTCATTAGGTGCCATTCACTGACACATTTACAAAAACCACCAAAATAGGTCAACTCCCTGTCTACTATACCTTTAAAACCGAGTCACTGCTTAGAAAAGGCGTCGACTCTACTTTAAAATTCATTTCCCATTAATCTCAAATACGTAAGCAGACTAGATAAAGGTCGAGCGAAACGATGACTACAAATCATTGGACGCACATAATCCACTTGCATGGGCTCTCCTTGTCTCCAAAAATTTAGAGCAGGCGTTCCATACTCTAGTATTACTAGTAACACTAGTACTATTATAGAACACATGCGTTCTAAATAACGCCCACTTGAATCCTCGCATAGCAACTCAGTAAAAAATCAATGTTAAACACGTGGAGCGGCTTTAGACAGCATTAAATAAAGTAAGATAACACAAACTGTGACTTTAGAGCGGGTAGCATTAATCAACAGTCGTGAGCGCACCAAATTTGACTATTTATTCCCCTGAATACCGTAGTGTTCTCAGAACTAACATAACGTTCGTATCTTGCAAAATCTTGTACTTTCAAAGAATAAATTAAAACCGGTAAACAATAGCAGAAGGAATTCCTAAAGGCAAACGGTAAAAAAAATTGATTTTAAACTCCTACATCGCGCCATTTACGCTGCATTTGAGCGATCTCACCAACACAGCGACACATATATACTCTCCACGACCGACTTAGCTGCTCAGCACCTCACGAACTTCACCTTCCCCGTGGCAGGAATTCGTTTCCAAAAACCTCCCTGATCAAAATCCAACGGCCATGTCGAGCATTTACAATAGCTGGAGTCGTTTCGGCCACATGTAACCTACAGAATTATCCTGGCCAGCCGCAGCAATTGGTGAAGCCACCAAGACTGGTCTTTACAGCACCAGAAACCAAGAGAGACCTCAGTTCCCATGGTTACTATGTTCAATGTAAGACCGTAGTAACCATTCTCAGTGTCCTTCTCTTGGGATTAGTAGCCGCTTTACTTATTTTATTGAACTTCTTATTTCTTTGCCTTGTATATTACCTGGCCTACAGTATGGTGGAAACTCGCCATTTAAGCCAATATTTATGATTACATCATAGTAACTTCTGCAAAAGCGCTCTCTCAGTTTGTTACAATGTATTTTCAAACTAATATCTCAAAAAGCCTTTCAGTGGCTGTAGCTTTCCCCTGCGCTCATTGTATTAATTCTATCAACGTTTAGACAACCAATCCCCCTGGCAGTAGTATAGGAATCTGGATGCCTATGCGGTCAAAATACCAAAGAACAGCTGGTGACTGTCTCTGTTGTGTCATCCGAAGAGTGAGTCCCATAATAAAGTTGGTTCCTCACGACGCAACTAAAAACTGTTGGTACCTCACGACGCAACTAAAAGCTAAAGACAGTAGCTTCCAGATGCAGTCGTGAATGATAGACGGCGACGAAGACGGGCCCTCAAGAGGGTCCCTACACCGCCACTGCTCGATGTGTACTTAGGTTAGAACGCAACGCCGCTCGTCCAACTCTTTGATAGCTGACTATGATAGTACCTTCGTCGGTCTTAGATTCTGCAGCGAGCTGTGCACCAAATTTATTTTATTCAATTTTTTTTATTTGGTTTCAGGAAGCTACCATTTACCAAAGTCATACTTAAATGAATGTGGTATTTGGTGGCAATTCTGTGCTGTTCTCGGTAATAAACAATTATAATTGTGTTCCGCGACATTATTAAATATATATTATCACCCACGCGGACGTGGATCGCACCCAAGTTAAGTATTCCTTATTACACACTTAGTAAACTAAACTAGTATTACCTGTGGTTTTGAGCTCAAAATCTGCTTCTGAAGTAAAACTGTCATCTAGGAAGGTACAACACATATTTATTATTATGTGCGATTGGACCCATACGGATCACGCAAAGCTTTTCCGATTCAATTTTTTAATTCTCCAAACTTCTCTCATTCTTTCCCCATGAATTCTCTTTCTTTCCTCTGTCCATTTTGTCCCCTGTCTCTTGCAAACTTCATTCTCGGGTTGTACTTTCCAACTATTGATTTTTTGCCTGTATACATTTCTGTTTATAACTTCTGAAGAATTTATTTGTGCATTTGCTAGATCTGTTTTGGTTTCTTGTATCCAGGGTATGGTTTTCAATTTTTCAATGTATATTAAAATTTTGTGGGAAAGTCTGGGTGTTGGGAGTCTGTGGATATGACCGTAAAATTTTAGTCTTCTTTTCCGGATGTCTGCGGCGAGGTTAGAAAATTTTTCTGTAGTTTTCCGAGACTGTAACCTGTATCCATCTTCCGTTCTTTTTGGGCCAAGAATCTTTCTGATAATTTTGCGTTCCTCTTTCAGGATGCCTTCCAGGTCGCCTTTTCTATGGAGTGTGAGTGTTTCGCTGGCATATAGTGCTTCGGGCTTGATTACTGTATTGTAGTGTCGTATTTTTGAGTGAATGGAGAGACACTTTATATTGTAGATGTTGTGGGTTTTCCAGTATGCTCTTTTCAGTTTTTGCAGTCGAGCTTTTTGTGCAGTTTTCTCTCCCCCTGTGGGTTCTAGGACCTCGCCTAAGTATTTAAAGAATGGAACTCTCTCAATTTGTCCATATTTTGTAGTCAGTTTTTGAGTTTCAAATTTTGAGCAGATGAATTTGGTTTTTTGGAAGGAAATTTGTAGCCCAACTTTTTCGGCGCATTCTTTGAGAATGTCTATCTGTTTAATTGCTGTGGTCTCGTTTTCTGCTAGAATGGCCACGTCATCTGCAAATACCAAGATATCGGTTTCCAGAGACGCAACTACGTATAAATATCACTCTGGCTGGAAAGGAAAGGTATGAGGTCATTTTTCGGTCTTTAATATCAGTCTCAGATTGTCTCGATCACAGTAACAGTCCGCTACATCCAAGTTGTCAATAGCTCTCCAGACGCCAATCGTACATCTTTGGCACATGCCTGGTTACGGCGAACTTGGAAAACTAAAGCATGTAGGCTCTGAACGATTTCTTACTCGAATTTGATGCTCTTTCATTACTTTTCGTCAATAATACATACAAAAGCTGTGCATGGTGTTTAAAATAAGTATCACACGATTCTACAGAGGTAATACTGGTCGAAACTATTCCTACAATTCCTACAGTTGCGTCTCTGGAAACCGATATCTTTTCAGATATGAGCGGTATTACTTGCGAGACTAATATGTAGTATTCAAAGGTGCAGGCCATCTTATAATATTACCGATTTCGGAGCTATAATTACCAGTGCTATTAAAGAACGTTATCCTTGCAGAAAGACAGAGCACTGCCCAATTTTCAAAATATCATACGCACCTCACCGCAGAATTCCATGGGCGACGGATAAGTCGAGAAGGTCCGGATGGCTTCCCCGTTCACCAAACTTGAACCCATTAGATTTCTGGCTGTGGGGACATTTAAAAGCGTTGATGCATGACAACCTATTGACAACAAGCAGAAGTTACAGGAGCGTGTGACCAGTGCGTGTGACACAGCCTGAATGGAGCGAGGTGTACTGGAACAGTGCGCGAAGCACTGCGAAGAGCGGCTGAAGGATGTGCCAGGATATATGGTCACTGTTGTGGATTGGCAAGAGAGCCAACCCACTATGAGAGGAAGCCGAAAGGCACGCGTTTTAGCACACGCAGGCTGGCGTGAGGTCTGGAACAGGTCAAGGAAATGAGACTAACAAAAAACGGACGTAGCTGCTGGAATACTTAACTATAATCCATAATTGGTGAACATCGCTCTTGACGGTACATGTTTTACAGCATCAATAGTAACTGGTAATGGCGTCTTGCTAGGTCGTAGCAAATGACGTAGCTGAAGGCTATGCTAACTATCGTCTCGGCAAATGAGAGCGTAATTTGTCAGTGAACCATCGCTAGCAAAGTCGGCTGTACAACTGGGGCGAGTGCTAGGAAGTCTCTGTAGACCTGCCGTGTGGCGGCGCTCGGTCTGCAATCACTGATAGTGGCGACATGGGGGTCCAACGTATACTCCGGACCGCGGCCGATTTAAAGACTACCACCTAGCAAGTGTAGTGTCTGGCGGTGACACCACATTCCTCCCCCGCAAATCGGCGGACGGTTGTGGCATAAGGCTTCCGCCCGCCGTGGGGAGGACCCCATGTTGACGTATGCGACGAGGTGGGGATCCTAACTACAGGCGAGGCTGTGCCACCCGCACCCTGCCATTCGGACCGAATGGAGGTAGGAAACGCCTGAAAATCTAGTCCAGGGTGCACGCCAACATGCGGTGTATGCGCCCGTAGAGAGACAGGAGGGGCCGAAGGGTCGACCTCCATCGGGCCGGGGCACCCGACGGGCGAAGACGACATATGGTCCGGAGCGGGCAAGAGTTCCATGTCGGAGGACAACTGGTCACGGGAAGCGATCGGCGGCGCGTGACCCAGGGAGGAGCCCGGCGGTTGCAGCGACACGTCCACTGCGGGCGTCGCCGGCGGGAGAACACGCGGCGGCGGCGGCGGCGCGTCGCCATGGAGCAAAATGGAAGGCAGCACCGGGAAAACCTGGGGCTGAGTCGAGCCAGTAGATTGGTCCCCAGGGCGCTGACCGCACGGCACCGTCGCTGAAAGCAGACGGGGAGCGGCAGATCCCGTGCGACGACAGAGGCGCAGCTGATTGAGATGCCGACGCACCTCACCAGAGGCCCCCAAAACCAGATACATAGCGCGGCCGAGGCAGCGAAGAAAGAGCCCTTCGAGCCAACGCCGTGAACCTCGATAGCTGCGGCAGTAGACAACGTCGCCTGGGGCAAAAGCAGGTATCTGCCCCTGCACAGGAACCAGATGCGGCGGATGTAGCAAAGACATCAAGGTGCGATGAGGGCGACCGTGAAGCAACTCAGCCGGCGAGCGACCATTCAACATCTGTGACTTGAAAGTCCTGACCAAACGTTCAGCGGCACCGTTTGACTGTGGCGAAAACGGCGCGGACGTCAGATATTGAATACCATTGGCCTTGCAGAATGACTGAAATTCTGCGGACATGAATTGTGGGCCATTGTCGGAAACAATAGTCTGTGGAAGACCTTCAATGCAAAAGATAGCGGATAACGCTTGGATGGTGGCAGATGACGTTGCGGAAGACATCCGGCCAACAAAAGTAAAATTACTGAATGAATCTACCACAACCAACCATCGAGCATTCCAGAATGGACCAGCAAAATCGATGTGTAAGCGTTGCCAAGGGGAAGTGGCCTTTGGCCATGCAAAGAATTTCCGCGGTAGTGCTGATTGTTGTTCGGCACACACCATGCAAGAAGAGCACATATTCGTAATCGCAGCATCGATTCCGAACCAAGTACAGTGCTGACGAGCAAGTTGTTTCGTTCTCACTATACCCCAATGTCCTTGGTGGAGAAGCCGTAAGACAGAGGACTGTAACGAACGTGGGACCACGACCCTGGACTGATCATCATCAGAACGCAACAGCGAAGCACCACGTCGTCCAAAAGTCTCTCCTTGTGAGCAAAAAATCGGCGAACCAACGGATCCTCGATCCGTGACAAGGGCCATTGCGTGGCAACGAAACGCAGAACGGTAGCAAGGACAGGGTCGGCAGCTGTGGCTGTAGCTATACGACGAAAATCAATCGGAAACGAGTCGACCACGTCATCGGTTTCCGCATCAATGAACATGCAAGCAAGTTCGGAAGAATCGAATGCTCTGTCCTCAGCAACAGGCAAACGGGACAACGCATCGGCGTTTCCGTGCGTAGCAGTGGACCGATACTAGATATCGTAGCGGTACTGCGAGAGGAAAATAGAACAGCGAATGAATTTCTGCGCTGTACGTGGAGGTACAGGCTTGGTCGGATGAAAAAGCGATGTCGAAGGTTTGTGGTCTGTGATGATGGTAAAGTGACGACCATACAAGAAATCATGAAACTTCGTAACACCAAATACGAGAGCCAATGCTTCTTTCTCGATCTGTGAATAATGTCCTTGCGCAGACGAGAGCAATTTGGACGCAAAGGCAATAGGGCGATCGTGCGAACCATCTTTGTGCGCCAGCACAGCACCGATCCCGAAATCCGATGCATCCACCATCAACAAAAGGGGCTTCCGGTGATCGAATGGCGTAAGGCAAGTATTGGAAAGCAACGCCGATTTCAATTGGCGAAAGGCGCGTTCGCATTCCGTCGTCCAAACGAACGGAACACCTTTACGGCGTAAGCGATGAAGCGGAGCTGAAATGGTAGAGGCATGGGGAACATATTTGTTATAGTAATTTATTTTTTCCAGCACACTCTGTAGCTGCTTCAAATTCTGCGGCGAAGGCATGTCTTGTATGGCACGGAGGTGCTCTGGACTGGGATGTATGCCTTGGGCATTGAGTACATGTCCCAGATATGGCAAAGCACGAGCAAAAAACACACATTTGTCCTTCCGCAAGCGAAGACCATTTTGCCGCAAGACCTGAAATAATGTTCTGAGATTGGCTAAATGTTCTTCTTCCGTCTTTCCGGAGATCACAATATCGCCCAAGTAGTTTGCTGCAGTAGGGACCGACGCACAAACAGTTTGTAGATATTGCTGAAACAATGCAGGGGCGGATGCACACCCGAATGGCAGTCGTTTGAATCGATACAAACCAAGATGCGTGTTAACCACCAAGATGCGCTGGTATTCTTCGTCCACCGGTATTTGCAAGTACGCATCTGCTAGGTCCAACTTCGAAAAATATTTACCCGGGCACAGTTTGTCAAAAAGATCTTCCGGGCGGGGTAAAGGAAAAGGTGCAGTCACTAGTTGTGGATTCACTGTTGCCGTGAAGTCCACGCAAAGTCTCAATTTTCCGGAAGGTTTTTGCAAAATTACCAAGGATGATGCCCAGAGAGAAGCCTGCGCACGTTCAATTACACCTTGTGATTCCAAATCGTGTAATGTTTTTGCGACCTCATCACACAATGCGTGGGGAACATTACGCATTCTGAAAAATTTCGGTTGCGCGTTGACTTTCAGTTCCAAATGTGCTTTCTAGTTCTTAGAGCAACCGAGGACCGGTGCAAAAATGTCTGCAAACTCTTCACATAGACGAGAAACACTGTCTGAAGGCACAGTCTTGTTCACTGATAGGACCTGATTGACTATAGACAAGTTAAACAACTGAAACAAATCGAAACCAAACAAGTTCACTGCAGAGGCAGAATGAAGGACGTAAAATGACACAAGTTTTGTTTGTCCTTTGTATGTTGCAAGAGGGCTGCACTGTCCTAACACAGGGATCGCTTGTCCTGAATAACTACTTAACATTTGCGGCACGCAACGGAGATGTGCCCAGCTGTTTGTACGTGTCTTGATTGATCAGTGAAACTGCAGCTCCGGTATCGAGCTGGAATGGTATCACTTTGCCGTTAATGTCCAAGTCTACAAAAAGTTTATTGTCCTGCTGACGACAAGAGCGACTGTCTCGTGCAACGTGAACTGTCACTGGTACAAAATCACTTGGACATGACGGGATTTCCGTCGATGTCGACGCACACTATTTGTGGGACAAACACACGTCACTGTTAGAGAGAGTAGCACTGGGCGGAGTGGCATGAATTATAAGAATTTCCATGGGCGAAGTGTCGCATGCCTGAGTATCCTTGGTTCGATTCCGATTCCAGCGCGATGCAAAGGGCCTGGAATGGTTGTGAGTGGCCGATCTGAGCTTTTTCTGGCAAACACTCTCAACATGTCCTTTTTCATTACAGAAAAAGCAAATAGCCTGGCGTGACGGGCAATTCTCATGCGAATGTCTAGTAGCACACCGCGGGCATGATTTTAGCACTGCATTTGTTTGCCTGCATGGCACACGTGGCTGAGAGCCTGGTGGCAGCTGCGCGGACGGGCGCGAGGGCTGTTTACTGTTCCCTGCAGCGCGCCCGGTGGGCCGGTTAATGTGACACACGGCTGGTGAAATTTCAAATGATTCCTGAGCAAAGTCAAGTGTGTCCTGTCGATCCAATATGTCCATCACTTGTTGAAGGGAGGGATTGACTAGTTTCAAAATCTGTTCCCTTATACGAACATCAGAAACGTTCTGTGCAATTGCATCATGTACCATAGTATCTGAATAAGTTAGTCCACATTGACACTCAAAAGCACAATCCCTAGTAAGGCCCTGCAAGGCTGCAACCCACTCCCGATTAGTCTGACCTGCCGTACGCTTTGTACGAAAGAAGGTATACCTTTTCGCAACTACATTGACTGATTCTTTGAAATATGCATCTAATGCAGACAAAATTTCTTCGTAGGACAGAGTTGCTACGTCGCGCCGGGGAAATAATTTGACTATCACACAGTACGTGGTCACTCCGATGGAAGATAATAAGAAAGGCTGCCGCTCGTTACCTTGAATTCTGTAGGCGGCGAGATGGAATCCAAATTGGCGTGACCACTCCGTCCAGCTTTCCAGTGCAGCATCAAAAGGACGAAAAGTTGGTGCAACTGCGTGTGGTGGCTGCGTGAGTGGTGGAGCGGCGGCTGCCGCATCGTTTTGCATCGCTCGTTGACTCTGGACGAGCTGTCCAAGGGCATCCAGTAAGGCCTGCGTCTGCTGATTCTGTAAGCGATAAAATTCGGACAGTACATCTGGAGATGGTGGAGAAGCCATTACACAAGTAAATCAGGGCAGTATAGTTATGAACGCGAATTGGCCTCGTCGCCAAAATGTTGTGGATTGGCGAGAGAGCCAACCCACTATGAGAGGAAGCCTAAAGGCACGCGTTTTAGCTCACGCAGGCTGGCGTGAGGTCTGGAACAGGTCAAGGAAATGAGACTAACAAAAAACGGACGTAGCTGCTGGAATACTTAACTTTAATCCATAATTGGTGAACATCGCTCTTGACGGTACATGTTTTACAGCATCAATAGTAACTGATAATGGCGCCTTGCTAGGTCGTAGCAAATGACGTAGCTGAAGGCTATACCAACTATCGTCTCGGCAAATGAGAGCGTAATTTGTCAGTGAACCATCGCAAGCAAAGTCGGCTGTACAACTGGGGCGAGTGCTAGGAAGTCTCTGTAGACCTGCCGTGTGGCGGCGCTCGGTCTGCAATCACTGATAGTGGCGACATGGGGGTCCGGCGTATACTGCGGACCGCAGTCGATAAAGGCTACCACCTAGCAAGTGTAGTGTCTGGCGGTGACACCACAGTCACCACATGCCGCTAAGTCTATAGCACGGCCAGCCACGGCGTGCCAGACTGCTCGTGAGCCACGTGTGCGAGCCGCTTGTGGAGAAGGGCCCTCCCCGTCTCTGCTTTGATGGGGCCTCGGCCCTTGTCGGAAGTACTCGGCGTAGCGCCACATTTAATTTAGTATTGCGGTGCGGCATTTTTCGGACGGCACAAGTCTCTTCAGTTCGACAGAATCGCGGTGCCAGCGCTGTTTGCCATTCGCTGTTTGTTTATGGTACGAAGGAAGTTCACAGGTCTAATGACTGTCTGCGCAAAAAGAGGCAGCATACGAATCAGTTGTCAGAACATTTAAAACTGAATGGGAGTGACAGAAGAGAGGGACAAGATATCTCAGTATCTATTAAGCTGTCGCATAATCAACGGATTCTGTAAATTTGCTACGGAACGACTTTGCAATACCATACATACAGAATCAGAGTTTTAGTTGATAAGGAAAGAGCAAAGAATTACAACGATCGCTAGATGAGATTTATAGTTCTGTCAGTCAACAAGCAGTTGGTGCCAAATTCGCAAGCATGAACCACGTGAAAATATTGTTGACCTGAATAGTAAAACTTCTCAAATTGCATCGATTATTCCACTGTCAATTCCTACAGTTTACGATAGAACTGAACGAAGAGTATGGAGACTCTCTATAATATAATGCTGCAAAGTATGTTGATTAAATCAAGCGGCATACCTATAACGATGTTTGGATTTAAAATCCGAGATTTTAGAATTTATGAAGGAAGAAGGAGTGTAGGAACGCCCAGAATCGATTGCAGACCTCCCATGTCAAGTGGAATTGCCTGCATACTGTCCACAGTAAAACGTTGCATAATGAGAAACAACTTATGTCTTATTTAAAGGGGATCTATTTACAAAGAAAATCGCATTGTGTAACTGACTGATCTACAGTGTAATTTCCGTTTTAAACACAAATCCTTTTACCATAACATTTCCCAGGACGCCTACATTATTTTCCTGAGGTAAAATTTCCACAATTCCCTAATGAGGTTACAAAAATGATACAATATTTTGGACAGTATATGTCTGCGTGAAAAACATTCATCGATTATGAAACTAAATAAGTCACAAGTATTTGACAACCTGAAGGCGAAAACTTCTGAAACAGTTCAAGTCGTCCGTATCCCGACAGATTGTACCTCATAAAAATTATATTATGATTTCAGTGTGCCAAAAATAATTAAATAATACTGAATATAATATAAAAAAAGCTTATTAATATGAATCCAGAGGCCCCAAAATTACGTTCCCAGTTTAAAGTACATAAAATTCACAAACCGGTACGTCCGATTGTGAACCCTATGAACAGTGCTTATCATAAATTAGCAAGGTTTATTCTCAATAAAATAAAAAAGTCGTTTGTTCCCCGAAATAATTATTCTGTCGTTGAAAGTCAAAATCTAGTCACTAAAGTCAAAGATCAGCAGTGTGATCAAGATACTAAGCTGTTTTCATTAGACAATACAAAACTTCATACTAACATACCTGTTCAAACGACCACGTACTTCCGAAAAAGATATTTTTACGAGCAAATCATTGACCTAATTCGTTTGCTAAAAATACAGTAGTTGTAAAATACAGTTATTTTGCTTTCAATGGCAAACTATACCATCAGCCTGACGGCCTGGGAGGCATCTTAGCCAATATTTTCATCAATTCGCTAGAAGAGAAAGTCTTCAATAGCTTTTCTCCTGCTGATCTGAGTATCTTGTGATGTGCTCGGCATGTGGACGACATTTAGATCATATACAGCGGTTTTCGGGAAGGAATTCATCATTTTGTTGAAATTTTCAATAGTCTTCACGAAAAAATCTGCTTCATTTGTGAATCAGAAAATAACGATCTTCACCTTAATTACTTGGACTTCATATTGCTATTGACAACGACAGACTTTCCTTCGGTATTTTTCGAAAAGCAACTAACGCGTATCAAATTCTGTGCGCTAGTTCAGTGAATCCCCATTCCCATAGAAAAGCACTTTTCCATTCAGCCATTCATCGTACAGTTTCTGTACCTTTGTCACCTAACATGCTCAACAAAGAGATGAATATAATAAATACTATTGCAGTTAATAGCTGCTATGACCCCTCGACAGTTGACAAATTGTCTTCAAAATTAAAACTGACGCTAAAGTGAACACTGTAGGCAGCAATGCTCTTTCTGACAGTGCCTCGCGGGGTAGCCGCGCGGTCTTTGGCGACTTGTCACGGTCCTCGCGGCTCCCCCC
Source organism: Schistocerca americana (assembly GCF_021461395.2). Lineage (NCBI taxonomy): Eukaryota > Metazoa > Arthropoda > Insecta > Orthoptera > Acrididae > Schistocerca > Schistocerca americana. The sequence continues at coordinate 502,582,436 of NC_060121.1, forward strand.
GTCAGAAGTTCGATCCCTCCCTCGGGCATGGGTGTGTATATCGTCCTTACCGAAAGTTAGTTTAAGTTAGATTAAAATATTGTGTACGGACCGATGACCTCAGCAGTTTGGTATCGTAATACTTTACCACAAATTTCTAAATTTCATTTCTGATAGTAACGAGCACAAAAACGTTTCCCCAACTCCATTTCTAGGCCCTGTTCCTTATCAAATTTGTCGTCTTCCTATTAAAAAGTACGGATACAAAGTAAGCTTCTCCTCTAACAACAATTTGCATAAAAATGTTATTCACAATCTCAAGAACAGGGTTGGTCCAATGTACAATTCAGGAGTGTATAAAGTCACTTGTGATCGTGACCCTTTTATTATAAAGGACAAACTGGAAGATCTTTTAATGTCAGGTACAAAGTCAATTATTGAGAACATTGAGGCACTAATGTACATAATTCCACTTTTGCTGATCATCTGTTAATTTCCGGTCACAAAATGAAAATCGTTGAAGAAATTTCCATTCTACATAGAGAAAAAGAGGGTCATAGGCTGGACGTACACGAAGAGCTGGAGATTTTCAAGAATATTTCTAAGAACTATGGCCTCATCTTCAATGAACAGCTACAATTACGTAACAAAATATTTTTTCAATGGGTTTAAACCATTACCTGAAGAATTTTTATTACTCTATTTTATTAGATTTTTCTGCTCCTAATTCCGAAACATAATTTTCTTCGAATCTTACAGTTGCGTATTACTATAGTTACCTTCGTGTAGATATATTTTGGAGCGTACAGCTGTTTGCATAAATTTTCTGTATTATTCTATCCTTTAGATAATAGTAATTTCTGTAAAGCCTATTAGATGACTCCTATACTTCATCTGCTTAACTACTATGTAATTACAAAAATACATTAAGCTCTTCCCTTGTAATTTGGTTTCAAAATTAACTGTCTTTTTTCAGTTATTTCTGTTATAATGTTCCGAATGGGCATGTGCGACTGTTTGTGCCCGATAGGCGGCGTTACTTGTATTGTTCTCGTGACAGCAATGTAACCCAATGGGGCAACAGTTAGATGGTATTCCTTGCTACGCATACGGGAAAAGACTGAAACGTACTTAATTTTATTTTTAAGTTGAGAATAGCTGCTCTGAATTCTGACCATTGCTTTCTCGTAATGTAGTTTTATGTAAGTAAACTTTTTACATCAAGAAAATTGTCATCTTAGTTAACGTGGTTTTTGTCATACGTAATTTTCTTTGCCTTATTTTATAGTAACTGTCAAAATATCAGTCTGGTAAAGACACACTTAGTAGGTGTCGAAACCTAGGTCAATTGTACCAATTGTATCAAACCGGTTGGCTGTACAATACCTATGTTTGAAAGTGGTATACGGTTCCAGAGAAAAAGTCATGTTTAAAACTGTAATACTAAGAATATGTTTTATTTTGTCATCTACGATGTCATTTAGAAAAATCGGGTTTCCTCCCGGTAACACACCTCGTACTTGCACGATACGCAAATACGACCCTTATTACCAGCAGAAATGTGAAATACAAACCAAGCCGTATGCAGTGCGACCAAATTTCCATTTCAATGCGGCACGTTTGCTATCCCCCCCCCCCCCCCCCCCCTGATCCTCAGACAGCTTGCTGTGGCAGTGAGGGTAGGGACCTATCACAAAATGTGATATTCATTTTGTAATTTTGGTTTATAGAGGCTTGTAGTTCTTTTTAATTCGTTGCAAAATTTTCATGAGTAATTGTAAATTAAAACAAGCATTTTAAAAAAAAGGAAACAAAAGTAGCATAGACGGGTCTCAAACCAGGGTCGCCTGGACGGGAATCTCGCACGCTTGCCACTTTTTTTTTTGTTTAAATATCATTTAGTTCGTTTTCGTTCGTTGCATCTGGTCGGGTTGAAGTCGGAAGACACCCTTTAAGTTCTTTGTTGATCTATTAACTCAGATTTTTTTTTATTACAGTTGGCAGCTAACCCTCTGACCGAACACGCTGAGCTACCGTCCGGCAGTCACTCGGCTACTTGCTCACTTGCCACAGTAATGAAACTTTTCTGTATATAAAGAGCTGTCCAAACTTTAACAGGGAATATTTCAAAAACCAGGCCGCATTGGCACCTACACTTTCAGTGTGTGACAGGTGCCCACCCACACTATAAGCAGGCGAAGTGGGAGCTCATAACTCGATGCCCCTCCCAGAAGGTCCCTTCGTGAGTGCTATTGCACAAGTGCCAGGGCATGGCCCACGAGCGGAATTTTTTTCTCGTCCCTGGTCTATGGTATCTATTTGTATGTATCAAACAGACTGGAATAAGAGGACAGATTGGGCCGTATCTCAACAGGTATTGGTTTATGGATGTATCATTATACGTACGTATCTTTTAGTTTCGACCTGGACTACCACTTGTGGAGTGATACTTTTTTAACGTAGGTACATTGTATTAATGAACAGCAAATGGTGTATTTCGTGAGGGTCCCTCTCAGCCCACTCCTCAAAAAATGGTTCAAATGGCTCTGAGCTGTATGCGACTTAACTTCTGAGGTCATTAGTCGCCTAGAACTTAGAACTAATTAAACCTAACTAACCTAAGGACATCACACACATCCATGCCCGAGGCAGGATTCGAACCTGCGACCGTAGCGGCAGTTCGGCTCCAGACTGTAGCGCCTAGAACCGCAAGGCCACTCCGGCCGGCGCCCACTCCTCATTATATATCCAATGTCGCAACCTGAGGAGAGCGCCGCGAACGACCAGCGTCGCAGACTGCCAGAGCGCGGCGTGCCCTTGCAGAGCGGCCGTGCCGGCCGGCGCGCCCGCAGCCCCTTTATCATCCGCGCGGCCGCGACAATTCATTACCCGCGCGCCCGGAGCGCGCGCCATTAGCCGTGATTTAGGGGGCCCGGCGCTACTTAGCGCGTCCGTGCCCGCGGCCCGGCGCCCGGCCCTGCAGTGTCTCCGGCGCCTCTTGCCGTCATTGTCGCCCGGCAACGGCCGCCGCTTAAGCCGAGCCGTAAATCTGCAGCCGACCGCAGCCTCTAATCCGCTTTCACGCCGCAGTGGTGCTTTCTGGAACGTTATTCTCCCCTGTACGGTGTTTAATTTTCCTTCGGTAAACAAGACATCACACAGTAACGTAAATACTACCACGTATCTATTCGTCATCTCTGTAAGGACGTAATAGTAGCTCGCTGCCAGAAGATAAGGCACTGGGCGTGTCTGCAGAGCGCCTTACTGTCAGCAGATTCGAAAGAGCACCGTTGATACTAAACATCGGGTATCTGCTGACTTTGGGCAAAATGTCTGCTGTGATAATGACGATGATGCATGTAGTATGGCGCCATCGGCATATGGAACGAGTTAGCTAACTTTGATGTGGTACGACACGACTTTCTTGACGTAACCTCTTTCAGCCAGCCGATGTGGCCTAGCGGTTCTAGGCGCTTCAGTCTGGAACCGCGTGACCGCTACGGTCGCAGGTTCGAATCCTGCATCGGGCATGGATGTGTGTGATGTCCTTAGGTTAGTTAGATTTATGTATTTCCAAGTTCTAGGGACTGATGACCTCAGATATTAAGTCCCATAATCTCAGAGCCATTTGAACGTAATTTCATCCCATTTCATGTTGAGCAACCATTTAGTCATGTGAAACACCAAATCACTTCTGTAATCTTTCGTGACGTGTGACGCAAAGTACAGCCAGTAGCAGGCAAGAACGTTCCCTGCGTCACAAGCGGAATGTTTGAGGTCTGTAGAAAGCGAGATGGCATATTGTCTTTACAATGTTCAGCAGAAGCTCATATTCAGAGTTTTATATTATACCTTACACCCCGTGAATATATGTTTACGAAGCACCAGTACATTTAATGTCTCGAGAATGAATCGTTATAGGTACGATTTGTTGCAACAAAACGACTGGAAACGTCATATTGGTGCTTTATCAATTTTCGTATTTAGTTATTATCGCGTTACAACCCGTTATTAGTGCGATCTGTTGGAATAAAATGACGGGAAACGTCATCCTGATGCTACAAGACTTTTCGTCAATAAAATTCTTCGGGTTTTGAGGCCGCATAGTCAATTATAAAATTCCGACGTTTCAGCGACTGTTACAAGACGCCTTCCTCAATCTGTACTGCTATGGAAGGGGTCTTGCAACAGTCGCTGAAACGTCATAATTTTATAATTGACAATGCGGCCTCAAACCCAGAAGAATTTTATTGGCTGTGACAACGGCCGCGGAGGCCTACGTTTACATGACTTTTTGTGTTTAGTTATTATCGCGTTAGGACTTGCGTGTTACGTGAGTAAGCTGTTTTAAAGCAACTGCATAATGAAGATTCATGAAAAACCTGTCTTTATTGTCAGGATCTTTTATAATTAAATGTAAATTAATAACACTTCGGCTAGTGAAGCCTATAAAAGATTATAAGATAAAATACAAAGTCGCTTATCATGAAGCTACAGCCAAGCGTAGTGGGTAGACGTACAACGTTAAAGAACAGAGACTAAATCAGTAAGAGTCTTGTTGTATATAATTTTTTTTCAGCTTTGCGTTTTCTAAATGGTTGTAGGAATTAGTTGAAATATATTCCATAATACTTAATGTTATACACGGAAGAGCCAAAGAAACTGGTATACCTGCCTAATATCGTGTAGGGCCCCCGCAAGCACGCAGGAGTGCCGCGCCACGACATGGAATGGACTCGACCAATGTCTAAAGTAGTGCTGCAGGGAACAGACATTACGAATCCTGCAAGGCTGGCCATAAATCCGTAAGACTATGAGGGGCTGCAGATTTCTTCTGAACAGCGCGTTGCAAGGCGTTCCAAATATACTCAATAATGTTCATGTCTGGGGAGTTTGGGGCCAACGGAACTGTTTAAACTCAGAAGAGTGTTCCCGGAGCCACTCTGTAGCATTTCTGGGCGTGTGGGCTGCCGCATTGTTCTTCTGGAATTGCCCAAGTCCGTCGGAATGCACAATGGCCATGAATGGATGCACGTGATCAGCGTCGTATTCTGGCTGTATACATATCTCTGTATTTGAATATATATCAGTTTCTTTGGCGCTTCAGTGGATAAATAAAAGCACGTTCTCTATCACGAGTGAGTTTGTTGGATTCGGTGAACTTTTATAAGTTGATGTCCTTACTGACTGGACAAGTATCTTTCATTCTTGTCTTATTACGTATTCAGGCATATTGATGTTTCTTATTTATGTACACCACAGACAGAATAACATGAGTATCATATGGACAAGGGAGGAAATGTGTGTTTTAGTAGTGTTAACGTAGGAATCTTACGGACCCCGATTTTCTGAAAAAACCATGTGGTTAAGAGGCCAAATAAAGGCTAAAACTGCTGCTGGAGAGCGCTGAGAGTGCAAAATCACCTTTACCAGATCATCCGGTGCGCCGACGGTGCTGTGTCTCGTGACGCTGGATATGCCGTCTTGGTGCACTTCAACGTTAGCTGCCTCGTTCCGTGTGCCTCTCGTTCTTTACCCAAATATATCTACATATCCACTCCACACACCAGCAAAGGGTACGTCAGGCAACATGGCACAATCTACTCGTCACCAGCCGGCCCGGTGGCCGAGCGGTTCTAGGCGCTTCAATCCGGAACCGCGCGACTGCTACGGTCGCAGGTTCGAATCCTGCCTCGGGCATGGATGTGTGTGATGTCCTTAGGTTAGTTAGGTTGAAGTAGTTCTAAGTTCTAGGGAACTGATGACCTCAGATGTTAAGTCCCATAGTGTTCAGAGCCATTTGAACCATTTGACTTACTCGTCACCAGGTTCCAGTCGTAACAGGTACACGGGAAGAACTACTAGTGCTGCACGGCCGATGTCTCGCACGACGAACAGGGATACACACTTCATTCAGCTGTGATGTAATCATTGTGAGCCGTAACGCGCGCTTTATCTGTCACGCTTGCGGCGACTGGGTGACCTGTGCTCTTCGTCGATAGGTCGCATTTATGGTGGTTGTCACCAATGGGCAGACAGAAGATGCGTGGCTACAGAGCCGCGCATGCGCGGGTAGAGCTCTCTGGAGACAGTGCTTTTAGAACGGTAACAAGTGGCATAATTTTGCTCTGCAAACGGTTTGAGTGTCTTGTCTGCGACAAGAACGCTCAGCTGGGTTTCTGAGTTTGGCCTAGTGCAGAAGGCCACTGTAGCGTGCGGTGCAATTGATAGCCGGCAGTAAGTCTCCCATCCAGTGGCGTGAGTTGTTCGGGAGGTTTCGCTGACCGGGAGTATAGCGGACGCGTTTACCTCTACAGTGGTGTGCCTTGGGAGGAGCGGATGCGACAACGGCATGGCAGCTGGGCAGTATTTTTTAATTTACACTCGGTCACGAAAATATTCCTACTGTGGTACTAGACCAGCTTACTTCGACCAGACTGCGTTTGTGTTAGTATAGACAGCATGTGCCTTTACTAAGTTCCTTCAAGAGGTTACCGGCTTCGTTCTAGGGAACCTACCAGCCTTTATCATCTTGGTTCCCACTTCTGTCACATTATGGTTTATTAAGTGGTCACTGAGAGCACATTGCAACCTAAGCTGAATCTAGAATAAAGTGTAACATCGAATATGTAACATCGAATATACGTGTCCCACTGCCGTGCACGTAAGGAAGTGTTGACGTTTATCAAAATTTACTGTGTAATTGTGAACCGAGAAACAGACAAGTGCTGTTGCCATTAACTTCTGGTACCGTTAATCGGTACTTCTTTATTTCTGGACTATAAGCTTCCCGACCTCCTTCAGCTGTGGAAGTTGTGTAATATTTTAAAGATTGTCTTCAAGTTTTAAGTACTTTGGGCTGTTGAGACTAGGTGTGTGGTAACTGTACTTATGGTTTTATGTATTTGATGTGTTACAGGCAGCTCATTTATTGTATTGTAAAAGTTTTGAAACCATAATCAGTTATGCGGAAGTGGTGGCGTAAGCTCTAGTAAAGAGAGGTGGTTCGTTGCGACCACTTTGCATCTGGGGCATTCACTTTGTACAGCAGAGCTTGCATGGCCGTAGGTTTTGGAATCTGGTATTTTGTTTGGTTTAAAGAACGTGTTTTAAACACTGCAAGTTATTGTTTTATAGTTTATGCATCGTTATTGAGTTTTGCGAGCTTAATTGACTGAAAAAGTTATCTGAATACTTTAATGTTTCTAATTGTGAGTTTAATAATTGCTTTTGGTTGGAGTTATTTTTAATAAAATTCATTGCGTTCAAAATTATTGTTTCCTATTGTTCGTTATGGACGTATCGCATTCTAATAAAAATGTTAAAGTTGCCTCCACATTTTGAATTTTTGAATATTTAAAGAAATTTATTTAAAGTATTTTAGTTTTTATTGAAGTCCGAAACCATACCACTTCTCCACCTAGCTCCCTGCCATTTGACATGGCTTCTACTGAATGGGGCAATGGACAATGGCGGATTCGCATTCTTTCCATCACAGAAGGCAAATCTAATAAAGTTTCCTACTGCTTCCACGATAGGAGAGCAATACTATCATCAGATTTTTTTCTTTTTAATTATGACATAATGTCACTTCCAGTAGAGCGCTCGCGAGGCAAAGTAAGTGGATCCTCGGCAACAGAGTATACCAGTGGACGCAGCGGACAAATGCTTCAACCGTGACCGAAAGATCAGATCTATTCAGTGATAGCTCCTTTACTACATCACATGGCACCATTCGCAGAGAAAGTTTGTGTTAAATTTGATCTGCGTGAGTAAAGGACGTGAGATATTACGAAACAGGCTGTTGATGAGATACGCCCCTTTGAATGCCAATTTGGATGTGTCACACTCGCTCTATTGCAGTGGCGGACCTGTACGCTCTGACATCTACAGGGTGTAGACTACACCATGACTCAATATACAGGAATGCTCCCTTCCCATATTGATCTCGCTCAAGTCTGCACTATGGAAGGAAAGTGGTAGTCTGTTCAATGACAGGAACATCATGAAAACAGACTAATCTGGTTGCGTTGGGATGCTGGTGTGGGTCAAATATTAGTGAACATATGAATTATGAAATAAAGACATTGCGGGAAAAAGACAGCGAAAAAGTGCTGCAGACAACCATTTTAGTATAACACATAGGTTTGACTTACATGTGTGACAGCACAAAGGCATTGTTAACAATGCGTTGAAAGGAACATCGAGACAATTTATAAGATTAGATATCACCGTAAAGTGTAAGGCAATATATGTTGTGCATGTGGATATGGAGAGATTAGTACGATGGCTGGCACGGTACACAAGACTGTTTACGAAAAGTAGAAATCATTTATACAAAATTTAAGCATTTAATCGTTTAACAACGAAACAAAAGTGTTGTTTTTATCACTTAGTTGTTACTTATCGATCAGAGTACTGGTAGAACATGAAAAATTCTACCACCACAAAAAATTATTTCGTGTGCCGAATAAGAACTTAGTGTCAAGGGACGTTTACTATTGTGATTCACTCCTGGGTTCGCAAGTTTCCTAAATTATTGCCGCTTAACGCTCGTGAGGCAACGGGCGAGTTGCGGCGCCCTAAAAATATTCAAGAGTTCAGAGATGGCGTGGCCGCACGGGCTGCTCGGCAAGCCGCGGCTCGTCAGCAACCGCGTGGTGCCGAACAGTAGCCGGAGCAAGTGGGGCAGCCCCAGTGCGTGGTCCAGGCTGACTGCGTTTCTGGGAATTCCATGTTGACGCTGTGACAAGGACTATTCATGAAGAAATTGTTCAAATATTTACTATGTTTTAACAAGCATGGAGACGTTAGGCTACTGACCTACTTTTCTTCTATTCCTTTGATAATTGTTTATTTAATTAGTTTATGTATTTTATAATGTGTGTTAGAGCGTGTTTATGTTCCAGCTGTAGAAATATTTATTTAATTTCAAACTGTTTAAACGTAAATCCGGTATTTCCTATGTGTATCATTATGTTTGTGAGCGTGCGTTGGCTTGGAGACGTGGTGGGAGTGCTCTAGCCAATCGCAGCACTCGTTACTACGGTAGGCGACTACCGAAGAATTCAGAGACTGTATGGAAGTGGGGGAGAAGCGTCGGGTCACAGAGGACACGGGAGAGGGCTGGATGGGGAGGCGCGACGGACGGTCCGCGGAAATACTTGGAGAGTGTTGAGCAGTTTGTATGTGGTCGCGGGAGATAGAAATATTTCGTAGTGCCGACTTGTGCACTTGTGAGATTTCCGTGGATTCTGCAGTGAAGACGTAGCTTGCATTTAGAAGTGAATGTCGCGAGCTAAGTTGTTGCTGATAACTAGTTACGTCAAGTAGGAATCTATTGTTTCCCTGTTATTTAACTTATATTTTATTTAATTGCTGGACCATCGACAGCAATAAGTGTTTTGCAGTAATAAACGACATTCTTAGAGGTGCTTCTGCTAAAGTAGTCATCATTTAAAGCCGTCAAAAATAGTACCTGCAGATTTTATTTAATTGCAATCTTTCATTTCTAAATTTCCACGTTACATTCAAAATTCACAATTGCCGAGTGATGGAAACCTTCGACCATTCTATTCATGTGTATATTCATACTGTATACTGTAGACTCAGCAGTATTTGACTTGTAATGTGGCAACTACGTATCCCAGCCCCTAGACAACGAAACCAATCAAAAATTTTAATATTTCAACTCTGAGTCTGAGGGTACGTAACTGAGGGCCACCTTAAAATTTTTGAACGCTCTGTTATCTTTTTGTCATAATCTTACTATGTCAAGAGACCTCTACATATAAATATCCATTACCGTTCAAAATAAACATGAGTTTAGAAACTAAGTAAAATAATACTTTCTAGTATTAGAATCAAAAGTGTTTCTCCTTAGACGACGACCTTAATTGTGGAGAAACAGAATTTAATTTACTGCGCTTCCTAAACGATGTGTTTTCATTTACCAAATATGACAACCTCTGGACGCTGACTCATAATTACATGTTCGTAAATTTCTTCAATCGAATGCTTTGATTTTTATGTCACCATTATTTTTCTTTCAACTTACAATTCGACAAGATGTCCAACTACATTTTACAACTGTTTGAAAAATAACGGAGATTTTCTTATTAGGACAAGAATTTTATTAATTGGACTATGTCAATGATATCACCTTCGAAACAGTCGTCGTTAGATATTATACATTTATTCTAGAGTTTGTTTTCCAATCTCCGAAACACTTCATGAACTCGGCCTTTAAGACAAGCTGTGGCTCCCTCAGCGACGCGATTTTTAATGTAACTTATTTTTGCAAAACGACAGCCCTTTAAGGTTTTCTTTATTTTTGTAAACAAGAAAAGTCAATGGGCTCATGTCTGGTGAATATGGAGGTTGGAGCATTACTGCAGTATTGTTCCACTCTCGAACACCGTGGGAAAGACGAACACTCAGATATTCCCTTGCTAGCTCTAGTTTCTCTTATTGTATTATGATGATCGTTTTTCCTCATGTATAAGGGAACGAACAAAATATTTTCGTAATCAGGTGAGAAAGTTGGTGATTTAAATTTCGTGAAAAGATCCAGCCTGAACGGAAAACGCCTTTGTATTAATGATTCCCACCCCAACTCGTGGATCATATTTGTGACACTTATTCCCGTATTTTGTGGGTAATTCAAAACTACCTGAGTTTATTTTAACTTTTTCGGTGTCCATTGTCAGTAGTATCTGACGCGGATTTTGCACCGCAAGTGTAGGTAGTCTTTTTGGTAGAATTGTCACATCTTCTAAGTGTTGTGTAAATAAATCGCAGTCTTTGGTTAGCTTTCCCCGCATCATTATCTATGCGATAGTTCCAGTAAAAGTTATTCTAATTCAAGATGATTGAGTTGAATTCAATTTGTGTGATTTACCGCGTAACTGAAACTTAGAGAGTCATTTTGTTACACATATGGATGATTTCACGCTTTTCATTATTTAGTGTCAGTTGCCATATTTCGCAGCGTAAATCCTTTTGAAATTGGTTTTGATCCTCTGATGATTTTTACGAGACGGTAAATGACAGCATCATCTGCAAAAAACCTAAGAGGGCTGCTCAAATTGTCCCCTAAATTGTTTATATTGTTTACCAACAGCGTTTCTTCAGAAACGCCAGATATCACTTGTATTTGACTGGATGACTTGCCGTCAGTTACTAAGAACAGTGACTTTCGTGACAGGAACTCAGGAAACCAGGCGATACTCTGTAAGCACACAATCTGATTAGAAGTCGCTTGAGACGAACGGTCTCAAATGCCTTCTGGAAATCTTGAAATATGGAATAGATCTACGATACCATGTAACTGGCATTCATTACTTCTTGCTAATGAAGAGCTGGTTGTATTTCAGAACGCTGGTGTTTTCTAAATACCTGTAGGTGCTGCCTTTTTCTTAACGAATCGGTTTCTTCGAGGTAATTCATAGTATTTGAAAACAGTATACGGTATATTCCAGAACCCTACCGCAGATAGACATTACTGATATGGACCTGCCATTCAGCTGTTCACTGCTATTACCATTCTTTAGTACTGGTACGACATGTGCTAGTTTCCGGTCTTAAGTTACCGATCTTCCGTCGAGCGAACGGCTGTTTATGATCGCTAAGTATGGAGCTATTGTATCAGCATAGTCTGAAAGGAACCACATGGTATGCAGTCTGCACTTACCTTTATTACATGATTTATACAGCTTTGCTGTCTCTAGGATATCTACTTCTAAGTTACTCAGTTGGCAGCTGTTCTCGACTCGAATTCTGGAAAATTTACTTTGTTATCTTGGTGAAGGAAGTTCGGAAAACAGTGTGTAGTAAGTAACCCAGCTTTAGTGGTGTAGTATCGTCCAAAAATCACGGTGCCACGGCAAAGTTGGCAACGCATATCAATACGACAGACGTTAGCGAAACGAGCCGAGCTTCGAGAAGCTCTGCCCACTTTTTGATCTCCTTTTAAGGTGTCAACACCATAGTGTAAGACCACCGATACTGTAAAGTTCTGATGAACTTGTTCTTTCGTAAAGGTTGAACACTGAACCTGTAGAGAATAGTTTCTGTATTAGTGCATCAAGTGATGCTTTCATAGCCAATGACAATTGTAAATTGTCAAGCGATTCTGTTGCAAAGTAGTCATTTATTCATTTGTGTAATTAAGTAAACTAATATCTGTATTTCAGTTTGATGAACCTTCGCTCAGAGAAATAAAAGAACCGACAGTTATGGACGGACAAAAGTAGTTTTGTCTGCTCACGACAAGTGGCTCTTTCATCGGTAATGTTACCATTACAGTTGCGCAGTTGTCTCTTGTTGCTTGTGTACTTTACATACGACCAAAACCTGTTTCGATTTTCTACCAGTTTCATTGCGGAAACTATTGAAAGCACTGAGCATTCAAGTCCTGGTTGAATTTCGAGCCCAAGAAAACATCGCCAATCTTGGATATGTTTTATTCTTTCAAATATGGTTTGCTTTTTGACATGTCATCTTCAACGTTTCACGACCTTTTTGATAATGCTAATGCTACTCGTATACCCTTGCTCGACTCATAACTCTTCAAAAGCTACATTTAACTTTACTAAAACGTTGTTGCACTCTTTTGTGTTCGTACAGCAAAATGTAGCAGAAATTCTCCAACCCAGCTTTGTGTAAAATAAAATAATCGCCAACAGTACCAAAACACACAGTACCTTCATTCACCTGAAAACAGACTAAATATCTGAATCGGCTAGTAAAGTGCTAATATTTTTCGTAACAGCGAAATAATTGCATGAAACTAATAGAAGACGTGAAATTGAAAAATTCCTGTTACTTTTAGAACACCCCTGATATGCTAAAAAGAAGACCTGCTGTCTTTGGGACGTCAACTAAAAAAGGCAGATCTAACTAAGGACAAATTCAGTGATAAAAATATGGCATTTCAGTCTTTGATCGCTATTTTTTATTTTCAATGACCGGTTTCAGGCAATACATGGTATGTTGGCATTTAATACATTCCAAAATATCTTCTTTTTGTAAACTACGATATTTTTATCAGTAAATGTATCTCCCTGGTTAATTATATTTTTAACTTTGTCTAACAGATGTGAAGATGGCCAGCTAGCCTGAGACCCGTCATTGAAAATAAAAAATAGCGATGAAAGGCTGAAATGCCATATTTTTATTTAAAGAACGATCGCGGAGAACCCATTAAGACAATCATGTCTGGTTTTGAAATACAGTGGTAGCTAGTACAGCCATTTTAGGTTCTTTTGCTGCCATTATATACAGATGCCAGACTAAGATTCTTGGGCACAATTTTAAGGAAATATAACTTGTGCTAATTGAAATTTCCGTCGGTCCTTGGAAGAACAACATTATAATAAATGAAAAGCGTTAGTTTGCTTTTATTCTGCTGTATTAATTTATTTTGAGGGCTGCAACTACCAACCAGAGTCACATGTCCTTCATTTAGCAAACAAAGGCCAAAAACGTAATCTGCTGGAAGCCATGGAAATTAACAAACATCTAGCTCACAATCCAGGTCTAACCTTAAATTACCAGACACAGCTTAATACGTCCCGTCTTCTGAACTTCGCATAATCCTCTCAGTTTTTCATTGCTTCCCACTCTGTCTGTTCCTTCATACTCCCTCGTTTTCCTATATTCACTGAGTTCTTTTACTTTATTGAAATTGCCTGTGTAATTCATGTAGTCTGTTGTTACAATTGTTAAGCCTTCTATTAATTGGTACTTGTATTATTTTCCATGTTTAATACTTCTTGAAGTTGTCTCGTCAAGTACTGTTTTTATTTTACTTGGTTCATTTATTTAATGCAAACTGTCGTATAGGCATTACGTTCAAGTGTAGTGCTGCCTTTATATTTCTATACCGTTAAACTTTTTACTTTTTAAAATGCATTACCACCACAACTGTATGTTCCATCACATTCCTTCATTTTCGTGCATTCACTGATTTCTTTTTATCTTATTGATATTGCTCAAATTCTTCATATATTCTGTAGTTACAATTAATAATTCTTTCTTATAATTCTTATAATTCCTCCATTTTATTACTTTTGTTTAACTCTTATGTAGGCACGATTTTCCTATTTTCTTGTTAAGGTTTTTTTCCTGCTTACTCCATTTACATTTACGTATAGTTCAATTTTGTACTTTTTACATTGTATTACGGCCACACTGTCGCAGATGTCATATACTGTGCGTTTGTGTTTCAATCTAAATGTATATCTTCTTTTCGAATGTCGTTTACAGAAATTTTAACTTGTTTGGCGGCAATAGTCAGTAACTGTCTGATGATGGCCTTGTGAAACGAAAACCGATTAACACAATAAATTAATACTGTAGATCCACGAAACAAGTGACTTATAAGCTGCTTGTCCGACCGATTGTTTTGTTCATCAGTATGGGATATTTACCAGGTTGGACTGATAGAGGAGACAGAGAAATCCAAGAAGACCGGGGCGTTTTGTGACTGGGTCGTTTAACCAGGGCAAGAGTGTTACTGATATGCTCAACAAACTCCATTGGCAGTCTTTTCTGGAGAGGGGTTGACTATCACGGAGAGGTTTACTACTAGAACTTCGAGAGAGCACTTTTCAGGAAGCTTCGGACAACGTATTACCTCCTCCCATATACAACTCGCGTAATGACCGCGACGAGAAAATTAGAAATGAGAGACAATACAGAGGCTTACAGACAATCATTCTTCCCAGGGGCCATTCGCGATTGGAACAGGGTAGGTTCGATCAGGTAGCGGTACCAGAAGTACTCTCCGCCACACACCATTAGTTGCCTTTCGGAGTATGATGTAGATATTGCATAGGTAATACAGTTTTTATGCTCACGTGTGTAAAAGAAAGACCTCATATAATGACGTGAGTGTCATAGCAATCGTAGTCTTCGTTCGATAGAACTGTCTGTCACAGCACAGGACAATCGGCTTCTGAAGACTGCATCAGCGAACTCCTGTCCGCTCGAAGCGTAATGCTCGGCCTTCTGTGCTCCACCCGCCCCTCGCCGCCTCCCCCCTCCCCGTCTTTCGGCCGAGCACCGCCGCGGTCTCGGCGCGGGCTACCGAGGCCGCCCCGTGCGCGTTCGACTGGGCCGCTCTGTCGAAGAGTAATTGACTGTCATCGTGCGGGACGTCTTGATGGATGGCAGGAATTAACACAGCGGTGTGTTTGCTGCGGGAGCCGGCCGGGGGTGTAATGGGCGACGCTGCGGCGGCGCTTGCGGCCCGTATTGATTCGGCCGGCCCGGGCCGGGGTCACGGCGAGCCACGGGACGCGGCACAGTACCCGCCGAGCGCTCCTGATTGAGCGATTCGTCATGCGCCCGGCCGACCGCCTGCCTGTCTCGCCCGTCCGTCACAGCGACCTGCGCAGGCCCGGCTGCGCGCGAGCCGTAATCAGTCCGTCGCCACGCACAGTAAAAAAAGCCACCCAGCCGACGCACCACACTACACCCATAGAGCGATACAGGGTGTTCGACAATTCACCTCACACCCTTCTCGAGGTTGCAGAGAGGACCTAGTATATCAAGTTTTGCATAGGAACCCGTGCCTGGTGACGTCATCCACAGAGAGTCAAAATTTTTAGGTTCCGGCGCCTGTAAATGTATGTATAGGGTGTACATGAAGTCCGAGAACACTTTGAATTATTTATTGCACAAGAATCAAACATTGTACAGATAACACACATATGTCATTTTGAAGAGACTGGTGACTGTACATCGGAGATGAGGGTATCATCTGGAGTGCCCCAGGGAAGTGTGGTAGGTCCGCTGTTGTTTTCTATCTACATTAATGATCTTTTGGATAGTGTGTATAGCAATGTGCGACTGTTTGCTGTCGTGTACGGGAAGGTATCGTCGTTGAGAGATTGTAGGAGGACACAAGATGACTTGGACAGGATTTGTGATTGGTGTAAAGAATGACAGCTAACTCTAAATATAGATAAATGTAAATTAATGCAGATGAATAGGAAAAAGAGCCCTGTAATGTTTGAATACTCCATTAGTAGTGTAGCGCTTGACATAGTCACATCGATTAAATATTTGGGCGTAACATTGCAGAGCGATACGAAGTGGGACAAGCATGTAATGGCAGTTGTGGGGAAGGAGGATAGTCGTCTTCGGTTCATTGGTAGTATTTTGGGAAGATGTGGTTCACCTGTAAAGGAGACCGCTTATAAAACACTAATACAACCTATTCTTGAGTACTGCTCGAGCGTTTGGGATCCCTATCAGGTCGGATTGAGGGAGGACATAGAAGCAATTCAGAGGCGGCCTGCTAGATTTGTTACTGGTAGGTTTGATCATCACGCGAATGTTACGGAAATGCTTCAGGAACTCGGGTGGGAGTCTCTAGAGGAAAGGAGGTGTTCTTTTCGTGAATCGCTACTGAGGAAATTTAGAGAACCAGCATTTGAGGCTGACTGCAGTACAGTTTTCCTGCCGCCAACTTACATTTCGCGGAAAGACAACAAAGATAAGAGAAGAGAGATTAGGGCTCGTACAGAGGCATATAGGCAGTCATTTTTCCATCGTTCTGTTTGGGAGTGGAACAGGGAGAGAAGATGCTAGTTGTGCTACGATGTACCCTCCACCACGTACCGTATGGTGGGTTTCGGAGTTTGTATGTAGATGTAGATGTAGAAGAGAAACCCTGAAAGTTTTTTTTTCCATGTATACCGCCACAGCGTAGTTTAGTAATTTGCCAATAGTCAGCGCTAGTCGCAAACATGGCGAGTTCACGTCCGGAGCGAGCTTTCTGTGTGTTGGAGTTCGACAAAAACAAATGTGCTACAGCTGTTCAACTGATGTTTAGAACCAAGTTCGGTAAGAAGCAACCAACAAGGAAGGCCATTTACTACTGCCACAACAAATTCGTTACAACGGGTATCATGTGCCTGGCAAAGAGAAGCGGATGTCCGAGTGTGAGTGAAATAACGTGGAGCACGTACGAGAGACTTCATAAGGAGTCCAAAGAAACCATCACGTCGCGCATCCTGTGAATTCGAAATAGTTCCAATGGTGGCGTGGAAAGTCCTGCGACAGAATCTGTCTGTGAAACCATTCAAATTGGAGCTAGTGCAGAAGCTCAATGACGACGACAAAGACAAGCGTGTTGAGTTTTGTTCGCAGTTGCAACAATTGAATGAGGATGGGGATGGCATAGTTGACCGTGTAATTTTTAGCGACGAAGCCATTTTTCACACTAATGGGAAAGTGAAAAGGCAAAGTTGTCGAATCTGGGGTACAAAGCATCCACACGAATGCACTGAATTTGAGTGTGATTCCCCAAAGGTAAATGTTTTTTCTGCCTTGTCACGTGGAAAACTGCACGGGACAGTCCTCTTCGCAGAGAGCACTGGCACTAGATATTCCTACTTGGACATGTTGCAGCAATGGCTGATGCCTCAAATGAAATCGGACTCTCCGTTCCTCTATCAGCAGGATGGGGCTCCACCCCATTTTCATCGTGAAGTTCATGGGTACCTGAACACGGAGCTGCAGCATCGATGGATCGGCCGTGCTACAGAAGGGGACAGCTGTTTCATGAAATGGTCTCCCCGATCACCAGATCTCACCCCGCGTCACTTTTTTCTGTGGAGACACTTTAGAGATCTGGTGTATGTGCCGCCTCTACCACGTGATGTAGCAGAGCTCCGGGAGAGAATACGGGAAGCGACTGCCACAGTCGACGATGCCATGCTGGGGCGGTTACAGCAAGAATTCTATTGCCGTATTGACGTCTGCCGGCTCACTCATGGTTCGCATATCGAATGTTTGTAAAAACACTTTCAGAGTTTCTCTTCAAATTTCAATATTTATGACATCTGTACAATGTTTAGTTCTTGTGCAATAAATAATTGGAAGTGTTCCCTGACTTTGTGGACACCATGTATATAAAGGGTGGCTCCGTGATGAAGTTACAGACTTTCTAGGATGACGGTGAAGGATAAATGTATCATTTTAAGGTAAGTGTCTCTGTACCGGAAACGAACGAGTCGAAGGCTATAAGCGAAAATCGTTCTGATACGTCTCAAAGTGGAATAGATGTCTGGTACTGTTGTTGACGATATTATAGTGTAGACAACTTTAAGAATCGGCAGCATGGACCGAAAAAAAAAAGACTACTGACCATGGGCTCTAAAAATGTGTACGTGAGGAGGTTTGAGCACTTGCCCAGTAAAACAGAAGTGTTTCACACTAGCGAAGATGAAAAACTGCTCATAGCTCCTCAGGTAGGCCCATACATTTTAGAGCTCATGTTTTCTAGTCATTTTTTTCATGTTTTGATCCACACCACCGTCTCTGAAAGTGGCTTACCCAACAGTCTTAGCAACAACAATACCAGTACATGTACCCTAGCCAGAGGTATCAGAACTGTGTTCGCCTATAACTTTCGACCCGTCTCTTTCCGACATAGGTACCATTACCTCATACTGAAGCACTTATTCTCCTCCATCATCCTACAAGATTTATAACATCACTATGAAATCACCCTGTATATCCAGGGTGTTGCCGTAAGACACGGCATAGAGAATGCTCCACTCAACAATTTGAGGTAGTGAACGTGCGGTCGGAGGAGCCAGCCTAAGGGGTAATAGAAAAAAATCACATTACTGTGTAGTTTTTATTTACATTAGTTACAGTTAACTGCAGATACCATCAATGACACAGTGAATGTACAATTTGTACTGTACCTCACAAAATGTGTTGAAACTTACGGCCATCAACATCAATGCAAGAATAACATCGGCGAACAAAATACTGACACACATTGATAAATGTCCCTGGTGTTTTTCGAATCACATCATAGGCAGCTACAATTCTGGCATTCATCGACTGAGAGAAATAATCACACTTCGTGACGGATGATGCTTCTTAGGAAATCGTTCCCTGTCCAGCCTTTCAGCAGTGAGAACATTGCAACGTACTGACCCATACACAAGGTACATGTCAATGAGTGTTGCGAAACTGTACCAGTACAACTCCATCGTATTGTCCTGTATGTCTCTGACTGGGCCTTTCGTTGATTCGCAGCACTTTCTGACATGGGACAATTTAAATACGATGTGACAGAACCACCTTATGGACAAGTGAAGTAAGCAAAACCTGCATCATGACTTCCTAGTAATCAGGCTCGTGCTCCTCCTTTTCTTACAGGAAGTAAAGAATCTACATGTAAGCAAACAACACAGTATGCGTAAACTTGTACGCATGTCAGTTGCAAATAAGCTGGAAACGAGTTATGGTAGACAAAGCGGTAGACAAGTTTACGACCATATTTCCTTAAGGTGGCTTTCCCGCACACAGGTTTCCTACTTTGAATAGTTCAGTGGAACATTCCTATGTCCTATTCAGTATTTGCACCCTCTTACAGAAGCACACTGTATTCACGCATACCGGCGCCGGCGCCTGTACCTTTGGCGCTCTGTAGCGTCGCCGGATGCTGTTTCCGGATATGGGTTAAAGTAAAACGTGACCTATAAGCCCCCTCTATAACCTGTCGAAGTGTGTAACAAGGCCGGCCGCGGTGGTCTAGCGGTTCTAGGCGCGCAGTCGGGAACCGCGCGACTGCTACGGTCGCAGGTTCGAATCCTGCCTCGGGCATGGATGTGTGTGATGCCCTTAGGTTAGTTCGGTTTAAGTAGTTCTAAGTTCTAGGGGACTGATGACCACAGATGTTAAGTCCCATAGTGCTCAGAGCCATTTGTGTAACATGAATTGTGAATCACCATGTATATTTATGGAGTGAGCGTAGCCTTCTGCATATGCTATCAATGTCAAAGCGGGCTAGCCACGCTGCTTGTTTACAATTTGTGGTAATAGCCTAACCTGAACGTTAAACGAATTCACCTTGTTTTACACACATTTCTTCACGTTTGAGTTTTAGTAACAGCTATGGCGCAGCATTGTCGTTGCTACGGATGTAAAGAGAGGTATGTGAAAGGAGGATCAGTTGCATGCTAAAAAATATCAAGAGTCTCGTATTATATTATAGAGATAATTTCTGCAATTTTATGGCATGTATTTGCGAGAAAAATTTGCAGATAAATTCGCAAGTATGTCTGAGTAAACTGCCTGTCATAGAAAACGGATTTCATAACATGAATAAGTGCAATACAAACGCTAAAAAAGTATTTTTCACTGGAAATTCTTATCCTGTTACCAAAAACACGTAAAGAAAGTGGAATCTCAGCTATGATTGGTGAAAATGCAGAATGCTATTGCTCTTCACGTCTTTAACCCAACTTAAGTTCCTGGTATCAAACAGTTAAGTTGTTTCTGAAACAAATGTACAAAGCTTTTTGGTACTTCTGAAGGTGATCTGTCTGTAGCAGCGAAGTAATAACATTCAAAATACGTTAAGCCCTATAGGGCTATAATGCGCCGTCACAAAACCAAGTGACTTTAGCTGCAGCCGATGACGCGGACGGAGTTTACGTTCTGCTCATCCGAATGCTCACTCCATAGATATTTATACTGTGTTGCTAAGCCTACAGGTCTACGTCGAGAGTTCTCTATGCTGTCTCCGGCTCTCGCATCAACTGTATGTTGCCGTACTGTCCTTTGCTTAGATGAATGTATGCAACAGGAATGCACCAGCGCACTGCGTGTGAGTCGTCGTGAACTGTAGACTAGAATAACGAGCGCTGTTTTTTTTAAAAAAAAGTAACGGATGCAATTACGTCCATATTGCTACCGTGACAATGGTGAGGTTCCAACGATATAAATATACACAACATTCAGCTGCAGGTCGTAATTCCATCACAGATGTCCTCCCCGATAGCTGAGTGGTCGGCGGGACGGGCCCAGGTTCGTTTCCCAACTGGGTCGGGGATTTTCTCCGCTAAGGGACTGGGTGTTGTCTCGTCTTCATCATCATTTCATCCCCATTTGGCGCGCCGGTCGCGCAATGTGGCATCGAATGTAATAAGACCTGCACCAAGGCGGCCGGACCTGCCCCGTAAGGGGCCTCCCGGCGAATGACGCAAAACGCTCATTTCCATTTCCATTCCAATACAAATTATCAACTTCCTCATCGATCGATTACTGCCGATAATAATGTATATTTCTAACTACTGTCTGATCTCCAGCATCTTTCCAATAGTCTGGAAATGGAGGCTCTTAAAACCTCTAACCAAAAAGGAATCTGCCAAAGAACCTTCTGACTAGAGATTCATTTGCAGTTTACCAGCAGTACCTAAGGCTTCAGAATAAATAAATCACGATCAGCTTACCAGTCACATAACATCAAATAACAAAAATGTTCAAATGTGTGAGATATCTTATGGGACTTAAGTGGTAAGGTCATCAGTCCCTAAGATTACACGCTACTTAACCTAAATTGTCCTAAGGACAAATACACACACACACCCATGCCCGAGGGAGGACTCGAATCTCCGCCGGGACCAGCCGCATAGTCCATGACTGCAGCGCCATGACCGCTCGGCTAATCCCGCGCGGCACATCAAATAACAATCGGGATAATTAGCAATCTGGTTTCTGGAAAAATCGCAGCACAGCAGCTGCTATTATGATAATGACTGGCGAACTGATACAGGCTGTGGAGAAACAAGAGGCGACTATTACGTGCTTTTGGGACTTCAACAAAGCTTTCGACACTATCGACTTCGATTTTCTACTTGCTAAACTCAAAAGTCAAAACTTTTCTTCAAATGGCGTTCAGTGGTTTCACTCATACGTTGTATATGGTCGACGATGTGTAATGATCGGAAAAAATAAGTCACAATGGAAGCATGTAATATAAGGGGTCCCACATGGATCAGTATTGGGCTCATTACTATTCTCATTATATGTTACTGATCTATCGCCTCTCATCTCCCATTACAAATATCATTTATACGTTGATGACCTTCGGTTATTGCTAAGTGCAAGCCCAACAAATCTGCTCACGTCCTTCCAGAACATTAATGATGACTTACTTGCTACAACAAAATGGGCGCAAAACATTTTTGAAACTTAACGCTTCTAAAACACAAGTGATTTATTACTCCTCTGTTCTGAGAATCCCTTTCACCCTTAATCCGAAACAGCTTAAAAATCGCTTTTCCTTCATCCGAAAATAATTTCGGGATAATTTTGAACCATCGCCTACACTGGACCGAGCACACAACTGCAGTTTGTAAGACGGTGTCAGCATCACTTCGTTCGTTACAGAACTGGAAAAAAGTATCCCCTATTGATCATAAAAAGAAACTTGTAGAGTCAGTAATACTCCATATTCTTGATTACGGAGACCCTATTTTCCAAGGACTTTCGTATGAGAGCTCACGTCGGGTGGAACTGGCGATGAATGCTTGCATACGATATATCTGTCATGTAAGATATTACGACCATATCACTTCTGCTTACGAACAATTACCATGGCTACATGCTGATAGGCATAGATTCTACAGTATCTTGTGTTTCCTGCATTATCTTCTAAATCACTACACTCCTTCCTATTTATCTTTCACCCTTACACTCCTCTCTAAACAACACAGCTGAAATATTCATCCTCAAGAAAGTAAAACCCTCTCTGTACCACTACACAGTGTTGACATGTCCTCTAAATCATTCTCTGTATCAGGAAATGGCCTATGGAACAATCTTCCTCAAAATATTACAGAAATTAAAATCCTTTCAAACTTCAAAAGACAGCTAATGGCCCACCCTCTGTTGGAGCAGGTATCCCTTGCCGTTTACGCTCATCAGCCCTCCCTTCGCAACCACTTTTCCTTCTCCTTGTGTACAGTATTCTCTACTGAACTTCCCTTTTTTCCTATCAGTCGCTTTAACTTTCATTTCAGTCCTCTTTCCTTATTCCTTCCAATTCTTCTAATACCAAAAAACGCTTCAAAAGTGCTGAACTAATCAGTATGATTCTTAACGCCTCCCTTATTTTATTACTATTGTTGTTATTGTTACTATTATTACTATTGTAAATTGTCACTTTTTGTTAATAATGGAAAATAATATCGTTCTTAATTCCTGCATTTGTGTTATCATCGTTATTAGTGTTACATTTATTATTGCCAGTTATTAAGAATATAAATTATTATTATAGTGATTGACAGGAAATTTCAATGTATGTATTCTTCCTGGTCAAATGTAAGAGAGGGCGTTAAGGCCCTAATCTGGTCATGCTAAATAAGCAATAAAGTAAATAAATTAATTAAATAAGGCGGAACATTATGAATGCAATCCACCGAGCAATTTAATGCGAAACGGACACGTGATGCGGTACAGAAAGTGTGCACGCGGAGCAGTGACACGTGGTGAGTAATTCTAGCGACAGTACCGGACGCTACTGGAATAATCGACATTCATAAACCTTAGACTTTTGTGGCCCGACGCCTGGGAGAGAACATCTCGTAAAAATGGTCAGCCGCAGGTCGCTGTGGCCGAGCGGTTCTAGGCGCTTCAGACCAGAACCACGCTGCTGCTACGGTCGGAGGTTCGATTCCTTCCACGGGCATTGATGTGTGTGATGTTCTTAGGTTAGTTAGGTTTCAGAAGTTCTAAATTTAGGGGACTGATGACCTCACATCTTACGTCCCATAGTGTTTAGAGCCATTTGAACCATTTGAAAGAAGGTCAACTGTCCACGTGGTGCTGTCCTGATCATCTACGGAAAGTAGTTAAAGGACATTGAAACCGGCAGTTGACGCTAAGGTACTGGACGTAGAGGTGGGAGGTTTTCCCGCTCTGTACAGCAGAGTAGGAGGTGATCTGTGGCGGATCGGACGACAAAGTGCAAGTATTTCGGACCACGCTGTTTAGCACACAGTGCAAGACGAGAAGCGTCACAGCAGACGACGTATGCTTGTCCCCATGTTGAAAGAGCGACATCGTCAGTTGCGATTTCAGAAGAGACGGAGTCATCGAGACTGTATTGAGGGTCAATGGAAACGTGTTACTTAGTCGGATGAATTCCGTTTCATGTCCGTTTCAGCTCGATAATCGGGTCCGGATACGCTGTCACCCGGGTGAACGGCCTCTCGACACAAGCACCGTGACATGAGCACAGGCTGGTTGAGCAGTGTTATGCTATGGGGGACATTCATCCGGACATGCGTAGGACCTGTAGCAATTATCGAAGACACTATGACATTTGTGGGCTACGTGAACATTATCCGAAACACTTTAACCCTTCATACTTGATGCCTTCCCCAACACCGACGAAATCTTCCAGCAGGTTACTCCAGCAGGTTACATGTCTGTGTCACAAAGACAGAATCGGGCTAAAGCGTTTTAAGATAGAAATGTTGGTTATCGCTGAAACAACCGGTTTTTTGCTATGTGGGCTTTTCCTCAAGCCACTTTAACCTCTCTTTTGAAACCGCTCAGAATAACTGATTTCTGAAACAACTTATTTTCTATATTTTCCTATTATTTCCCGTAATAAACGAAGGAATCAGACAAAGATTGAAAATTTTTGACTCATTCAGTGTCAAAATACATAGAATCAAAATATTAAATTAAACAGATTTTTAAAAGAAAACTTAGTCTGTCCACTGTTCGCTGCTTAGTTTGTAAGGCTTACCTAGAAGCAGATATAGATTCAGATCACTATCTATTAGTGATGAACAGAAGACTGAAGTTCAGGAGAACTGTACGGAAGAATCAGTGCAGAAGGAAGTGGAATACTAAAAGAGTGAAGAATGATGAGATGCATTTGAAGTTCGCTAAAGATGTGGACATTGCGATAAGGAATACTACACCAGACTGTTCAGTTGACGAGAAATAACAAATGTTGGAAGGCCAAACATATGCATTAGGTAGGAAACTGTTAAGAAACCTGGGGTAATAGTTGAAATACTTCAGTTGATAGTCGAAGGAAGAGGAGGAGGAGATCAGTGCTTAATGTACCGTCGACAGAGAGGTCATTAGAGACGAAGCTCAAGCTCTGATTAAAGATTGTTGGGGAAGGAAATCTGTCGTGCCCTCAAGGAACCATCCCGGCCTCTGCCTGAAGCGATTTAGGGAAATCGCGGAAAGCACAAATTGGGATAGCCGGACGTGATTTCAACCGTGGTCCTCGATCGTCGAAGGAAGGAATCGTTCAGGGAAAGACAGGAATGCAGCAACATAAATCACACAGGAATGAAATAAATAATAAGTGCGTGGAAGAGGAGGTGAAATGTCTGAGGAAAAATGTGAAGAAATCGAATAAGAAATTATCGTCGGAAGGACTGACATAGCATATAAAAATGTCGACAAACCTTAAGTGCAATGTAAATTCTACTGCTAAACGCAAAGCAGAGGATGAATACGTAGAAAGAGAGCACTGTAGACCTCTATGACGGGGTGACATTCTCTGATGAGACAGAAGAAGAAATTGGAGTCGATGTGGAAGAGATACGGGGTCCAGTATGAGAAGCAGAATTTAAAAGAGCTTTGAAAGAGTTGAGATCAAATAAGACAGACACGGATGAATAATATTTAATTTGAATCCCTAAAATCTTTGTTCAAAGTGGCAACCAACAACTGCTCAAGATGGTGCGTAGAATTTATGAGACTGGTGACACATCCTCCAACTTTCGGAAAAATATCATCCATGTAATTACGCAAACAGCAGGAGCAGATTAGTGTGATAAATATCGCACAATCAGCTTAACAGCTCATGCATCCAAGATGCTGACGGGAATCATACGCAGAAATGGGGAACAGAAACTGAAGGACTACGATGACTCTCAGATTGCTTTTAGGGAAGATAAAGGCACCAGAAAGATAGTCCCTAAATTGTGCTTGACAATGGAAGCGAGGCTGAAGGGAAATCGAGACATACTCATAGGATTTGTCCACCTGGGACAAGCGATCGACAGTATAAATTGGTGCAAGGTATTCGAAATGCTAAGGAAACTAAGACTAAGCTATACGAAACGACGAGCAATATACAACAGGAACAAGAACCAAGAGGGAACAATACGATTGTAAGACCAAGTACGAAGCGCTCGGTTTATAAACTGTGTAAGACATGGATGCAGTCTTCCGCCCCTACTGTTCAAACTACACATCGAAGAAGGAATGACGGACATAGAAGAAAGATTCAAAAGTGCTATTAAAGTTCAAGGTGAAAGGATGTCAGTTATGAGACTTGCTGACGACGTTGCTATCTTCAGTGAAGACGGAGAAGAATCAAAAGATATGTTAAATGGCACGAATGATCTAATGGAGTACAGAAATGACAAGAGCAAGGAAATTAACATCAGAATATATGATAACGAAGTAGACGAAGTTAAGTGATTGTGCTACATTATAAGCAAAAATAACCCATGGCGGATGAAGCAAGGATGAAATAACAAGAAGACGAGCACTGCCAAAAAGTGCATTCGCAGCCGAAAGAAGTCTACTAGTTTCAAAGATGGTGATTTTAATTATGGAGCACAGCACTGTATGGTAGTGAATGATGGACTGTACGAAGACCAGAACAGAAAAAAATCGAACCGTTCGAATGTTATTCTACAGAAGAATGTTGCAGATTATGTGGCCTGGTAAGGTAAAGAATGAGGAGGTTTTCGACAGAAAGAGCGAATATGGGAGTACGTGGAAAACAATGTCAGAAAAGTAGGATGCGATGGTGCGACATGTGTTAAGACTTCAGGTAATAGCTTCCATTGTACAAGATGGAGCTGCAGAGTATAAAAACTTTAGCGGAAGACAGGAATTGGAATATATCAACCCAGCTGAGGATGTAAGGTGGGAGGGCTATTCTATGATCACGAGTAGTGCACACAACGGAGTGCGAACAAGAATCAAATCATGATTTAAATTTAGTCCTTAAAGGCACTATAGAGGCTAAGAGGCTAATAAAGGAATACCACTTTATTTCGAAATAGTGAGATCATCTACAATTTTGTTGGCCATTGTATTCCGTAAGTACCTCCAAAGCAAAGCTAAACACCCCAAATCCATAGGGTTGGACTGACGGATGAGAAGCCATTTATACAATTAAAGATTCATTGACGTCATTAAGTCTGACAAACGTAATTCTTAACAATAAGAAAAGTATAGCAATAGGTCTTAAAAAAATGATCTCACACTATTTAGAAATAATGTAAACCGCTAGAAAGAATTAATACACCAACAGACACCTTCCACCCTGAGAAAGTGGGCGTTGTAATTACATATGACTTCCTAGGAAAGGCGTTATCACAAACATGCATGGAAGATCGGGCTTCAACGGCCCGTCTATATCGAGGTCATTAAAGACGCAGCGCAAACTCACGTAGAAAAAGGATGGATAGGAAAATCCGCTTATCCTTTTCAAAGGAGAAATCGTGACATTTGCCACATGTGCTTTTGGGAGGAATCATGGAATAGATCAATCTTGATGGGCAGACGGGGATGTGGATCGCCTTCCTCCTGAATGTGAGTCCAGTGTCTGGCCACTGCAACGCATCGCTCTCATGTTCACAGCATACGAGACAATTTCTGATGTTGTGAACACCATAGCATTTTAACAGCACCAATGGTGAGCGTGAATGTGATGAAATAATAATTATTTTCGTCCTGAACTTCTTTTCTTATTCTAGTCCCTCAAAAATCGCTGTTAAGTTCTGCAGATAGTGTGGACGCTACTTCAGGGAGCTTGAATTTGTCCTTTCGAATAGTCTTTAACGTATGATTCAGCAAAACGTATCCTCAGAGAAGCAGTTTACAATAATTTGCATACAGATGAAGACGTAGGTGTTCAAGTTACGTAGGCACACGAAAGAAAACTAAATATGGATTTTTATGAAATGAAGAACAATTTTTCACGTAAAAGAACATGGAAAGATAGATTCAGGTAAAACAACAGGTTAGGTCATGAAGCAAATATTTTAATTAGTAGTTTTCCGTATTATTTGAACATTCAAACTTGCGTAATTCTTTGAAATTATCTGTTCCTTCCACTTTAGTACTGCAGTAGTGTATTAAATATTGTTTCAATATTGGTTACATTGAATCAGTCCTTTTTGCTGGCACTCGTAGTGTCTTTGACTATTAATTAAAACGTCCTGTGTCCCTGGATTTAACCTCGCCACTGCTTCAGTTTTGAACAAAAATTATCAAAAATGGTCGCCAAAGACTTCCGGCGTAAGAAGTCACCATCATTCTACCAACGGCCTTGTCAAAGAGGGCGGAGGAGCGGACAGATGTTCAGGACACCTTTTTGCCCCTTTTGGTGAGAAATGCCCCTAAATGGCAGAAGAATCAGCTGCGATTAATGGCATGAAGATGCATAAGGTATGGAAACCACTGCGTTAAAGATGCATAATGTGTGTTCTCAGAACATCTAGTTTTTAACTGAAAAAGTGTCATGATATAATCTCCATTCACAAAAGATTCGGGAACAGTTCCCCTTTTGGATCTTGGGAAGGGGAATCGCGGGAAGGGGATGGAAGTGACCGTGACAAAAAAAATGAATGACCATAAAAGGATAGTGTCCTACGAACTGGAGGTGGGATATCAGAAATCTGAACGTGGTAAGGAAGCTAGAAAATCTGAAAACAAAAATGCTAATGCTCAGTCTAGATGCATTGGGGGCCAATGAAATGAAATGGGAGGAAGTAAAGGATTTATGGTCAAACGAGAACGGCAGTATCAACAACACAGAACGCCAAAAGAAAACTCCATGTGAGTTCCAGAGGACAAAAGATAGAATACTGCCACACTCCAAAGTACTTAGGCCTGAAGTTTGACAGACCTCTATCATTTAAACAGCACTGTTGGGACACTAAGCAAAAGGTCAGTGCAAGAAAAATATCATTCGTAAAGTGAAGTGCACAACCTGGAGCGCTGACCCACAAGTTCTTCGAACAACGGCAATTGCATTCAGTTTTTCGGCAGCTGAACACGCCGTGCCTTTGCAGAAGAATTCGGGCCATTGAAGTACAGTATTGTGGCCATTAATGAGTCATCCCGCATCATGTCAGAATGTTTGAGGCCCGCGCCGACAGAGAACTTTTACCCTCTCGCAGGAACAGCATCCCGCAGTACACGACGGGAAGTAGCTGCTGAGAAGGAGAGGATGAAACAGAGGACAGGTAATCGTCACCCTCTACCCGGGCACCAGCAACCCAAGCAGCCTCATTGAAGAAAGAGCCACCTTTGGACGTCAGAGGCAATTAAAGTCACCATCTAAGAAAGGAAACTTCAAATATGGAAAGAGACAACACCAAATCCTATCCTGGAAGCAATTGCGGCTGGAAGTAATAAATCCTTTACAGCCTAGAGAGCTCTCAAGAGGCAGACGTGTAGGGTCTGAAACTGAACTAATGTTGTCCGATAGGGTTACTTCTATGGGGAACCAATAAGCGAATGTGGGAATGTCTAAATGGACGGAACACCAACTGTTTTTCCCAATCCTCATCACAAGCTGTAGCCCGCTGTATTTACAGCTAGCTAATGATGGGGCCAACTGTGTTTCTGATTATTGGGCGAAACATATTTAAACTCTAAATTCCGTCCCAGATGACTTATACTGGAATTTAATGTGTGGTATTCTGGACACGGAAAATAAATAAATAACAGCAGTAGAAAATGTTATAACAGGAGTAGGGCAGAAAGTGAGTTACTGTGAACAGTTCAGTGATAGGGCTGTTCTCATCAGAATAGACAGAATACCACCACCGACAACAATAGTTCAGGTATACAAGCTGACTTTGCAAGCCGAATATAATGAGATAGAAGAAGAATACTAAACATATAAGTCAGTACGTAAAGGGAAATGAAAATATAATAGTCATGGCGGTTTGGAATGTGGTTGTAGGGAAGGAGTAGAAGAAAGGGTCACCGGACAATATGAGCTTCGTAGTAGGAATGAGAGAGGGAAATGACTAATTGCGTTCTGCAACGAATTTAAAATGGCAAAAGCGAATACTCCATTCAAGAATCATAAGAGGCGGAGGTATACACGGAAAAGGCCGGGAGATACAGGAAGATTCCGCTTATTTACATCATAGTCAGGCAGAGATCCAGAAATAAGAAACTGGATTGTGATGCGTACCCAGAGGCAGATATAGATTCAGATCAGAAATTAGGAATGACGAAGACCAGGCTGAAGTTTAAGACAATAGTCATGAAGTATCATTACGCAAAGACGTGGGATACGGGAGTACTAAGGAATGTAATTCTCTGAGGCTACAGATATTGAGATAATTAATAGCTCCGTAAGCGTTCATTTAACATGGATGGATATCTTTATAAAGGGCAACCAAAGAGGCTGGGAAGGAAAACGTAAATATAAAGAAGGTAACTCAGAAGAAAAATTGGGTAACAGGAGAAAATACTTCACGTAATCGACGAAAGAAGAAAGCACAGAAATTAACAGGGAAATACAAGAATACAGAAATACATATCATTTATTAATGAAATATATAGGTAATTCAGGGAAGCTAGGGGGAAATGGTTACAGGAAAAATGTGAAGGAATAGAAAAAGAAATGACTGTCGGAAGGACTGGCTCGGCATGCAGAAAAGTCAAAACAGTCTTCGGTGAAATTAAAAGCAAGGAAAGTACCATTAAGATCACAACAGGAATTTAGCTTATAAATGCAGAGGAGGGGTTGGATAGGTAGGAAAATGACACTGAAGTTCTTTTTGAGAGGGAGGAGATGTCTGACGACGTGATAGAAGATGAAACAGGAGTCCAGAGGGAAAAGAGAGGGGATCTAGTATTAGAGTCAGAATTTTAAAAAAGTTTTCAACGACTTAAGATCAAGGGAAACAAAAGGGATGGATACCATTCCACCAGAATTTCTAAAATCACGAGGGGAAGTGGCCATAAAACGACTATTCACGTTGATGTGTAGAATGCATGAGACTGGCCGTATACCATCTGACTTTTTTAAAAACATCATCCATCCATTCGGAAGAAATCGAGAACCGACAAATGCGATAATTATCGCACAGTTAGCTTAACAGTTCATACTCCGAGTTGCTAATAAGGATAACAGATAGAAGAATGGAAAAGAAAATTGAGGATCAGTAGAAAGAAGATTACGCTGGCTTTAGGAAAATTAAAGGCACTGAGAGGTAGTTCTATCGTTGCGGTTGATAATGGAAGCAAAACTAAAGAAAGTTCAAGATACTTTCATAGCATTTGTTGACCTAGAGAAAGGTTTCGACAATATTAAATGTTGCAAGAAGTTCGATATTCTGAGAAAAATACACGTAAGATATAGGGAAACATGTGTTCAGATGATTCAAATGGCTCTGAGCACTATGGGACTTAACATCTGAGGTCATTAGTCCCCTAGCCACACCGGCCGGCCGGAAAGATGTGCAGTACACAATATGTACCAAGAGGGAGCAATAAGACTGAAAGACCAAGACCGAAGTGCTCGGGTTAAAAAGGTTGTAAGGCAGGGATGTAGTCTTTCGCACCAACTGTTCAACCTATACATCGAAGAACCTATGACGGGAATAGAAGAAACGTTCAACAATATGATTAAAATTCATGGATAAAGGATGACAATGATAAAATTTGCAGATGACAACTATCCTCAGTGAAAATGAAAAAAAATTACAGGATATGTTGAATGTAATGAACAATCTAATGAGTACAGAATGTGGATTGAGAGTACATCGAAGAATGGCGAAAGTAATGAGAAGTAGCAGAAGTGAAGACAGCGAGAAGCTTTGCATCAGAAGTAGACAAAGTTAAGGAATTCTGCTGCCTTGGCAGCAAAGTAACTCATGATGGACGCAGCAAGGAGACTAGTACAGGCAAAGAACGCATTTGTGGGCAGGGGAAGTACATCTGTATCAAACATAGGCCTTAATTTGAGGAAGAGCTATCTGGAAACGTGCGTTTGGCGCAGAGCATTATATGATAGTGAAACACGGAACAAAAGAGAATCGAAGCATTTGAGAGGTGGTGCTACAGAAGAATGTTCGCAATTAAGCAGACTATAAGGTAAGAGGTTCTGGCGCTGCAGTCCGGAACCGCGGGACTGCTACGGTCGCAGGTTCGAATCCTGCCTCGGGCATGGGTGTGTGTGATGTCCTTAGGTTAGTTAGGTTTAAGTAGTTCTAAGTTCTAGGGGACTTATGACCTAAGATGTTGAGTCCCATAGTGCTCAGAGCCATTTTTTATAAGGTAAGAAATGAGGTTTTCTGAATTATCGGCGAAGAAAGGAATACAGGGAAAACAATGACAACAAGAAGGAAAAGGTTGATATGACATGGTACTAGAGGGAGCTAACTTCGTCCGAAGAGGCCTCGGAAGGCACAACGGTACCGACGGACCGCCATGTCATCCGCATACTATTGTAGTCACTGGATTCGGACATGTGGGGACATCTAAATCTACATCTACATCTACATGGATAATCTGAAAATCACATTCGAGTGTCTGGCAAAGGGTCCATCGAACCACCTACACAATTCTCTATTATTCCAATCTCGTATGGCCCACGGAAAGAATGAACAACTATATCTTTCCGTACTAGCTCTATTTCCCTTATCTTATCGTGGTGATCGTTCCTCCCTTTGTAGATGGGTGTCAACAAAATATTTTCGCATTCGGAGGAGAAAGTTGGTGATAGGAATTTCGTGACAAGATTCCGTCGCAACGAAAACCGCCTTTCTTTTAATGATTTCCCGCCCAAATCCTGTATCATTTCTGTGACACTCTCTCCCATATTTCGCGCTTATACAAAACGTGCTGCCTTTATTTGAACTCGTTCGATGCACTCCGCCAGTCCTATCTAGTAAGGATCCCACACCACGCAGCAGTATTCTAAAAGAGGACGTACAAGTGTAGTGTAGGCAGTCTCCTTAGTAGGACTGTTACATTTTCTAAGTGTCCTGCCAATAAAACACAGTCCTTGGTTAACTTTCCCACAACATTTTCTATGTGTTTCATGTAATTTAACTTGTTAGTAAATGTAATACCTAGGTATTTAGTAGAATGTACGGCTCTTAGATTAGACTGATTTATCGTGTAACCGAAGTTTAACGAGTTACTTTTAGCACTCATGTGGGTGACCTCACACTTTTCGATATTTAGGGTCAACTGCCACCTTTCGCACCATTCAGATATTTTTTCTAAATAGTTTTTCAGTTTGTTTTGATCTTATGATGACTTTATTAGTCGATAAACGACAGCGCCATCTGTAAACAACCGAAGACGGCTGCTCAGATTATCTCCAAAGCCGTTCATATAGATAAGGAATAGCAAATGGTCTATAACACTACGTTGGCGTACGCCAGAATTCACTACTGTTTCACTGGATGACTTTCCGTCACTTACTACGAACTGTGGCCTCAATGGCAGGAAATCACAAATCCAGACACATAACTGAGACGATATTCCATAAGCACGTAATTTCATTACGAGCCGCTTGTGTGGTACAGTGTCAAAAGCCTACCGGAAATCCAGAAATACGGAATCGATCTGAAATCCCTTGTCAATAGCACTCAACACTTCATGTGTTCGTTTCACAGGAACGATGTTTTCTAAACGCATGATGACTGGGGGTCAATAGACCGTTTTCTTCGAGGTAACTGATAATATTCGAATACAATATATATTCTAAAATCGTGCTGCACGTCGACGTTAACGATATGGGCCTGTAATTTAGTGGATTACTGCTACTACCTTTCTTGAATATTGGTGTGACCTGTACAACTTTCCAGTCTCTGGGTACGGATTTTTCTTCGAGCGAACGGTTGTATATGATTGGTAAGTATGGAGCAAATAGATCAGCATACTCCGAAAGGAACCTAATTGGTATACAGTCAGCACCAGAAGACTTGCTTTTATTAAGTCACTTAAGTTGCTTCACTACTCCGGGGATGTTTACTTCTACGTCACTCATGTTGGCAGCTGTTCTCGATTAGAATTCTGGAATATTTACTTCGTCTTCTTTTATGAAGGCATTTCGGAAGGCTGTGTTTAGTAACTCTGCTTTGGCAGCACTGTCTTCGGTAGTATCTCCATTTCTATGGCGCAAAGAAGGCATTGATTGTTTCTTGCCGCTAACATGCTTCACATACGACCAGAATCGCTTTGGATTTTCTGCCAGGTTACGAGACAAAGTTTCGTTGTGAAAACTGTTATAGGCATCTCGCATTGACGTCCGCGCTGAATTTCGAGCTTGTGAAAAAGATCGCAAATCTTGGGTATTTTGCGTCTGTTTAAATTTGGCATGTTTGTTTCGTTGTTTTTGCAACATTGTTCTGGTCAGCATACTGGTCGCCCGCCCGTTGTCAATTTTCGTGGACGGAGCCGCTGCTACTCAGTCAACTACGTCCTCAATTTGTATCCAAAGAGCAGAATGCACCCTACTCGCCATCAGAGCTCTGTATATTTGGAAGAACACCCATGTTAGTGCGAGCCAAGACCGACAGCGCTTAGCTCCGGCGAACTGACGGGAGCCTGTGTTACCACTGCTCAAGGTCATTGGCACTGGAGGAAGCTGTAGACGGTAAAAACTGTAGAGGAAGACAGAGATTGGAATTTATTCAACAAATAACTGAGGAGTAAGTTGTAAGTGCTACTGTGTATTGAGAAGTTTGACGCAGGAGAGGAATTCGTGGCGGACAGCCTCAAACTAGTTATAGGAGTGATGATTCAAAAAGAGAACAGTTCTTTAATTAATTAAATTTTATGATTATATTCTGAGTGTATAAATTTTCACAACGAAAACTTTGGTGTAATTCTTCATTAAAATGTATCTTGCGTAGTGTGCAGAACTTGTTACTTGCAGTCATGCAGGAACAAATACCTGTTTCATTTGTGGATAAATCTGTGAAAATTGTTAAGATTACATTTCGCTTCACAAAAAATATTAAAAATAAAATAAACATTTTTGGTTTTTACTACGTATTTCGCTCTCTGGTACAAGTGCGAGAAGAGTGGCCATAGTAATGATGTAATGTGAGGGGAAAGATAGTTTGTGTTGGTTGTCTGAGACCACGTTTGGTCAACATTTTGTTGAGTAGGGAATGGGATGGAGTCTGGGTTGACACATAGAAGGGGAAGGGTCCTCACTTTATACACGGGTCCGGAGCCTCCATGACTGTACTTACCCCAGTTTTGTTGGGATGTGTAATAATAATGCCGC
Source organism: Schistocerca americana (assembly GCF_021461395.2). Classification (NCBI taxonomy): domain Eukaryota; kingdom Metazoa; phylum Arthropoda; class Insecta; order Orthoptera; family Acrididae; genus Schistocerca; species Schistocerca americana. Next base: position 502,617,501 of record NC_060121.1, read on the forward strand.
ATAGGAATATATATTGCTGTGCTGTTTGACTTAAAATGGGCATGAACTTAATTATTCTTCAAGTTGCCATATCTCCTACCTATTTCATAACTTCTAAGTTATTTAATTGACACCAGTCTCCTTGTTTAAATTCGAATCAGTCAGTGGGAAGCATGGTATTTCAAAATCTTTGCGACAAACGTCTTTGGGTGGTAGAACGCGTCACGGGAACACAAGTTTTATCAGAAACAAAAGGTTCGTTGACGCTTCATGGCTCCGGCAGGCGTCATCCACTATTTGCCGGCGATGAGACCTAGATATTTCAACGAACCAGCACGGTCTACTAACTGTGTGTGCAGCGTACTTCTTGTGCCATTAAATTGACAGAATGACTTTCAACAAGAAAACAAAATGAATGAGTGTCTTTAAGAGGAGAAAGACATTTTAGAATGTCCGACGGTGCGATGGCTATTCGACGTTTGTTTCAGTGCCGCTGAACTAACGTCGTCCAAAATCTTACGGAAATCATATATTTTCGAGTAGGGCGTTAATAGACGAGGGACGCTGCCTTGCAACGTGTGGTAATTTGGATATTTGAATCCGTTAGGGACTGTGTGGAGATCGCTGAAGCGGTTAACGCAACCGCTCATGAGAAGCGATAAATGCGGTTTGCTGCGGTATTTTGTTACCATACGGAATGAAAATATTTATACCACACCACACAACGAGATCTTCAGTAACAAAACAAATCAAGCGGGTCTGACACCAAAGGCCATATCATATTAGGTGGGGGCGGTACTGTATTTACCATTAATTTTATTGTATGAATTCTTGTTAGAAAATGAACATTTGCAGGTGTTCACCGAAATTAAAACACTAATAATAATACAAACAACGATAGTGACATGACACTTTTCTGTCTGCTGTGTGTGAAATTTTGCACTTGTGGCATAACAAAAGACATTGACGTCAATCCTGTGATGCAGCAGATGGTGCAACTGCTGTGCTGTATTTGCAGGTGTTCACCGAAATTAAAACACTAATAATAATATAAACAACGATAGTGACATGACACGTTTCTGTCTGCTGTGTGTGAAATTTTGCACTTGTTGCATAACAAAAGACATTGACGTCAATCCTGTGATGCAGCAGATGGTGCAACCGCTGTGCTGTACTCGACACGCTGAATTTGGTACGTAAAACTTTATAAAACTGACCGGAGATGGTAACAAATACCTAATCAGACACCATCATAGTCAACTAAGACATGCTATGATTATGACACGTAAACTCACAAGGAAATCAACAAGAGACTTTTGCATGGAATTTTAATACTAAACTGCAGTCTTAACATAACTAAAATTAGGGGAACTCCCCAATAAACATTGCTCTGGTGGTGAAAGAATTTCGCCCTGCAAAGATTAAAAATGATAAATTAAGTGTGACCACAAACTGTAAGTCACGGGTTTGATTGGGGCCAACGCAGATAAAAAAATAAACCCGTTACAACTCAACAATGATACTGACATCAGGAAGGAAATAACTACATGTGATTATAATTGTCATATTCAGAATGGAGAGATTATCCAAGTCACGCACTTGCTGTAGTGGGAAAGATTCTGACTATGACTGTAATAGACACAGATGCTATGGTAAGGATTCTGTCTCCAGTTGTGTTCAAAAAGGTCTGTGAGGTTACTGAAGTACCTATATATCCAGCACAAAACTGTAAATTCATAGGAGCTATTGATGTTAATTCATACAGCGTCAAGATGCAAATGCATGTGTAAGTTAAAACAGGAAAGGAAGTGATAAAATATTTGTTCCTAGTTACACCTCGATTGGCATTAGAATGCATTGTTGGCACTGATTTCCTACAATAGAAGAACACAGTAATCGACATCTCTTTATGCAAATGTATTTTAAATGTTGATAGCCAGACAACTGCATTATATTTAGCATAAACAAAAGTAGAACATAGACTACATTGTGAGTACTTCAAGGTAAAATTACCTAAGACAACATGCACCAGGAGTAGAACCACACATTGAAATCAGGTTGAAAATACTGAAAATCAAGTAAAAGGTAAGTTCCTAGAGTCTGCTGTTATTGACTGAAAGCAACAAGCAGAATTAAAAGAATTACAGTCAAGGTATGTATAAATATTTTGAAACAACCCTGGCATTATCAAAACATATCAGAATGAGGTGGAAGTTCTTCCCAACGAAATCTTTGTGGTAATACGTATTCCATGCTATGGACCAAGAAAGTGGTGGGCCCTAATCAGTCAAGGCAAACACAATGTTTTAGATACATTGTATACCACGAAGTTAACTGCAGCAGATGCGATCAGGAAGAGAATAGTAAACAGTTACCTGTGCTTTGCTGTCAGATAATGCTTTCACTTGTGAATAATGGAAAATATTTTTACGTTAATATGACAGTAAACAAATATTATATCACTTTTCATTATGACGAAAATTCCACTGAACATATATTTCGAGATTTTAGCGTCCATTAGAATCTGAATACAAAGTAATCAAGCAAACTGGGAAGAATGTTTAGAGCTTTTTGAACAGATAGTGAACTGTTTGCCACTGCGCGACACGCAGTTCACTCCAGCTCAGCTCTTAAGTAGGATAAAAGAGAAAAATGAATGTATAAATCCACGTCCACGTGTATACAGATTAGAGTATCCGTGGGCAGCGAAAGGTAAGAAAAGTCTTAGTCTTATTGACTGAGCAGGTATGCTTTTGGTGTACTATGCTAGAAGATTTCGACTGAGGGAAAAATATCAGATAGACGAACAAAATCGTATTAAAGACTCACACAAAATCTCAGTTCTTCGCAAATGTAACTTAACATGGCAACTTTTTTAAAAGAGACCTTACTAGATAGTGAGGAAGTTATCTACTGTCTTATCCTAAAACCAAAAAAATTAAGGAATTTTATGTCCACCAGGACCTTAAGAAGTATTTGAGTAAATGATTTATCTTATTTATTTTGTATGTAATGTATTATGTTTAAGTGTGATTAGTAATTATAATCTGTGACTGGTTTAACCAGTGATGTTATCAGAGATCTTGTGTAAGGAAATATCTGCATGGTCTGAATGAATGGTATGAAATTAGTGCTTTCAGTAGCTGAACATTTGTTAGCAGAAGAAGAGAATTTAAGTGGGCAATATTACTGTGTACCCAGTTGCTAATAGGCTGTCTGTTCATGATGTACAATTAACGGAAATAAACAATATGGCACCTTACAATCCAGAGGCAAGCTCATAAAAAGCAGTGCGGTTCTTTTTTTGAGAACAGGATATTGCGTTCTACAAATAAGCTTAGAGAGGTGGTATAGGATGAGGTATACCCGCATGTCGACAGATATTCTAATGTCAGATTCAGTTTATTCCATCGTAAATTTGTGTCGGTGTTTGAAAGTTGCTATCTTAAAAAACTATCTAAAAGATTCGCTAAAATAATTAAGCTGTGGGCAACTAAGGGAATTAAAATCTCATGTAAGAGGAACAGTGAAATTTATGTAAAGGCCGTGTAAGTCAAGAAGATTTGACATTACTTGCATACTACAAGAATTACTGCACAATTTAAGGAAAGTCGTTAAAACGTCCAAATGGAAGTTGACTTTGAGTAAAGATTTCCTAGCTCCTCGTGAGTTGTAAGTATGTGTTCTGCTCAACTGTAAGCATAAGTTTGGTGCTTTCTCTTTATTTATACGAGTGCTACATACGGATTTGGTTTAAGTATCTATGAAATGGTTGACTTTTCCCTGTAAAAAGACAGTGTTGTCTTGATCTTTAAAAAAATGTGCTTCTTACACAGAGCGGGAATACCTGAAATGAGGACAGAGTCGTAATATGAAAGATATTTGGTAATTATAAGCCTACTTTTGTCGTAGTATATGAATGTGATTCATATACAAGGATGTACATACTCTTACTTGTTCCGTAAACACATTACCTCGCTACGTTCTTCTATGAACACTTTAGATACGTGAGGTAGAAACAAATGTGTGGACTGTAGATAGTACATTAATCCACAGTTTACAAAGAAAACGTTACTGAAGTAGTGAATATGAGAAAAGAATGTGGAGTGATAAAAACACATCGAGAGCAGCTACAGCACAGGCCAACTAACATTCTGCCAGGACTGTTGATGTGGTCTACAAAACTAAAATGCTAGCGCTTACCTTAGGATCGACTCAGAAAGATACTACCAGCTCATTGTGCAGTGAGTGTGAGATTCACAAGTTTCACTAACTCTCACACTAAAGATATTACGGTTATCAAATATCCTTGGATCTCTCACATGTGGGCATCTCCTACTGTAGCATTCTACCACTCCTACAGCTCAGCAAATCAAGGACTGTAAAACCCATTGTTCGAGAAACCCAAAAAACAACAATAGCCTTCTTTTTATAAGAGTAATAACATAATTCCAAGGTAACACTATGCTGTGTACAGAAATAGTTGAAAAGTAAGTACTCGTCTCGATGATAAAGCTTAAAAGACACCTGTAACGGACAAAACTGAAATGGTAAAAAATCAAACTCCTGAAGTGCAGCACGTCATACTCTCTCAATAATTGTAGACTAAGCACTACGACAGCTTGCCTTTCCACAGTACTGTAATTTTCAAATTGTTAGTCTTTGAAGTATAGTATATTATTTCATTCTGGCAGCGTAAAATCACTTCCGTTACTTTTATAGTGAACGTCCGAAGGCCCCGTCCTAGTCTTTTCAGATTTTCTATCTATTACACCCAGGTGGGATGTGGCAAATGTTTATCTAAATGGTCTCGAGCTCAGTCAAACTTCCAGCCGTTCTCACTATGCCATGACACCTCATGTTATTTTACCAAAATGCGAAACAAATACGTAACGATTTCTTGTTTAACAAAATGTTATGGTAAGAATATCACACCTTCTGCATTAATTATCTGACACTATCTACAAAACCTTCAACCGCTAGTTGATGACGAAAAACAGGATTTTTCTTATGATCATTCTAGAGGAATCGATAGACAGACAACTATCAATGTACCGAATCTGTAAGATGAAATGTCCCACTGGTTTCAATATGTAGGTGGGTCAGTCATTATTCTTTGGCTTGTATCATCTACGGTTGTCGGACGATTCTCAAGGAACGAAATTTATGGGCTCTAAAATATAGGAATATAATGTACGCCTTTCAAGGCGACAATGCACAAACACACAGCGCGTACCTCGTGATCCCCAGACGTGAACCCGTCTGAGAATGCTAGGGACTAGCTGCAAATTACATCTTTGTAAGAATTCTCCTCACACACAAGATGACCTCCGAAGTCTCACCTTCGAAGAGGGGTTTAAGCAGTAACGTCTCGAGCGTCTTGTGGACAGCACGCCAAGGGGGAGACAAGCATGTTGGAATGCACTGGGTGGAGCAGCTCGGTATTTACAGTTGTGTAGTAGCAAATTCCAATGTACGAGCATAAGAGAAAACAGCCATAGAACGAATCTCAAAGCAAACCAACAACTTCCTGGATTAGTTCATCATATTACAAGTTACAATAGAGCATCACTGCTTTCAGCTAAAGGATCAATTATTTTTACAAAATGATAAATTATCAATGTGCTCCCAGTTTATGGAGCCTCAGTCGGTATTTCTAACACTTTTTTATTAGATCACTTTCTTGTCTGTTTGTTGGATACAAATTTTGGAATGGATTTTAAAGTATCATCTCTGTGAACTACAGACTGGAAACTTCTAATATAGCTCACAACTATACAGCAATATTAATACGGTTTCGTGTATAGTGTGTGGCAGAGGTATTTTATTATGTCTGTTCGGTGCAAAATTTGCATTTGATTTTAAACTTCCCGATCAGTGAGAGACTTGAAACATAGGTCACAACTGTACGATAATGCAATATTTACTCTATTTCATCTACAGTGTATGGTCGAAGGTATTATGTTTTTCTGCCTGCTTGTTTGACACAAATTTCCCAATGATATCAAACTACCACCGCAATGAGTTAGAGACTTGAAACTTTCTACATTGCAGAGAACTGGATGACAGTGCAGTATTAATTCGCTTTTGTGTCTAGTGTGTAACAGAGGACATTCTGTTTTTCTGCTGTCTGCTGGGTAAGAATTTTGAAATTGGTTTTAAATTAACTTCACCATGAGATAACGAATTAAATTTAAAATATTTTACTTAAATAATTATTCTAAATTATTTTGAAGGCATCATTTTTACACGTATACCTGCAGTATAATACACCACATTGTATGGATCAAACACGGTTATGATCTACTTCAGTTAGCAGGTGAACCGATTACAAACATTCATCGACCAAACGCTAGTATTAACATGATGTACGGAAAAGTTAATTTGTAGTAGCAAATAAAAATAATAATTAAATTAATAGCTTAGGTATAACAATTAAAAGTTCATAACACGCACATATTAGGAATTTACGCTAAACACAAGAACAGAAGCTGGAAACACTCTTTTCTGTAGTATTCTGGGAGGCGCCAGAGAAAGATACATTTTGTCACCAGTTCTTTTCGTACTAATGGTAGATTTCCTAATGAGAATGACAACGAACACTTCAAATGTTCAAATAGGCTTGAATGAGCAGTTAGGCTTACGGATCTGGATTTTCCTGTTAATTTACAACTCATGACCATCAAGCTGGAAGGAACTGCCAATTCTTCTGGGGCAAAAATAGATAGGTATTACAGAAAAATGATGAGTATGTATAGGGGAAATCTACGTTAGTTAAAAAAAAGCATTACAAGATGTAGAGCGACTTTCGTATCTCTGTAATAATGGGCATGTGGATGCAGATATCACCATCCAGCAGAAATGGATAAAATTCTGTGATCTTGCCACTCATAGGGTTCAAATGGCGATTAGACTCAATAAGTATGTCCACAAAGCTTCTGCTGTACTGCCTCATCATTCTACCAACACCCATATATGCATAGATATGCATGTGAGACCTGAAGAAGCAGAATCAGCACACGCATGGCTGGCTCTAGGGTGGAGGGAGGTGGAGGGAGGGGGGAGGGGGGGAAGAAACAGTACCACCGCCCAGAACACTGTCCGAATAGGTCTTGAAGACCCAACGCTACCAACTAGCCTCCATCTCATCCTGAGCCACTAGGCATCATGTATGCTGATACGGAGGGGCATGAGGTCAGCACACTGCTCTCCCGGGCATTGTCAGATTTTGTAACCGATGCCGCTACCTCTCAATGAAATAGCTCCTCAACTAGACTCACAAAGGCTGAGTGTATCCAGCTTGCTAACGGCACTCGGCACACCCAGATGGTGACCCATAAAAGTGCTAGCCAGACCCAACAGCACTTAAAGTCGGCGACCTGATGGGGAACAGTGTTACCACTGCGGCAAGGCCATTGGCAAGAATTAAGCAACACCACGCAGAAATGAAAAATTGCGAGAATAAGTTTTAAATACAAATCATTCATAAAATAATTTGTCTTACTGGAAACTATCCACACTATCATGAAACAAATGAGAAATGAAGCACTTAAGTTGGTGACTTTGGGCACGTTTTCCAAAATGGCAAAACTTGCTGGCGGCAGTATTGCCAACTCAGTTTCTACCATGCACCTACACAACACTTGAAATATCCCTACAACATCGTTAACCTCAATGCAGAAGCGAAAACTTTATAATAAAAATAAAGATAAATGTCAGCATATGATGGTATAATAGCTTCTGCACAACAAACTCAAACACCTACAGCAATATCACTGAGATAGACGCTCTGTAATAAATAAATAGAGAATAAGTAAAATATACATTGCCTGATCATAGTCTTTTTAATTCAGTCATTGTGATTAAGTGGCGCTTACGTGTGAAAATGTGAATGGCATCCTTCCGCTCCTTCCACTCCGTCTCATGTGTATTTGCCATTAATGCCATTTACATTGTTTTTATTCTCGCCACTCATGTCTAAATAATTTCTTCCGCTTTGCCTATAACTTCTTTTAAATTTTCTCTTATTGCCTTTCCTTTATCGGTGCTGAAGATAATACAGAAAATTCCCATCAAAAGTTCTTTGGAGCTGAAGTATCTAAAATGCGCTACACGAACTGTTTATTCTGTTTCGTCATATTTCAAATTGTTTGCGTTCCAGTAGTTGGAAACAAAATTTATCAGTGGATCTCCAAAGCATGAGCGTGAACTGGATGTAGCTGAAAACCTGTTATCTGATAAAGTTCGCTGGGGGAAATTTGTTGCCCCATATGCTACCTAGCGTTACAGGAACTAAGTGTAAGTAAATCCACGATTGGCGCAATATTAACCAAACCTCAACCCACCGAAACTCAGCAAACTAGCAGCATTTTTACACATGACGGCCTACAAAGAAAACACACAGTAATGCTCCACAAACAACTTGACCTCATGATGCAGACATCCACAAACAGCCTATAGAGTAGTAACTGGTAAACAACTACAAAACAAGTAATAACGGTAAACACTAAAGTAGAATCAGTGTCACCCAAGACATGCAAACATACTTAACACTAAAGAAGCAACGTAAGTTAAACAGGGAAGAAAGAAAATACGTGATGGTGCCAAATGACATACAAACATAAACTACACGTCAAAACACCAATATTTCTAAAAGATACATGCTTATAGCAAAAAGCAGGTGTATACCAGTTATGTTGCAACACGTTTGGTGGGTGGGTTTAATGTGGTGCAAACTGGCAGAACATTCGACATTGCAAAAAAAGTAATATGGCAACCCTTAACTATGAGTCAAATAACTGCCTCATCATTCTATCGACGCCCATATATGCATGTGAGATCTGAGGAAAGTCAGCAGAATCAGCACATGCATGGCCAGCTATAGGGTGGAGGGAGAGGGGGGGGGGACAACAATGCCACTGCCCAGAGCACCAGACCATTGCAGGGGGGGGGGGGGGGGAGAGAGATTCAAAAAGGTTGAATTAAACAAACACCGTCCGAATAGGTCTTGAAGACCCAACGCTACCAACTGGTCTCCATGTCATCCTAACTGTTTCAGAGAATGTAATCATAATCCAAACTCCCTTTCTAATGACCAAGTGAAGATGACAAAGTAATAGGAAAAATATTAGAACAATACGCCAACATGTTATGAGGAGAATATTGACACTTGATCCACATGAAATAACCTCTAACCTAAAATACCGTCAGTGAACATCTAGCTGAGCTCCCTCTAATTCACTTCTCGACAGAATCATACCCACATTCAGAATTGTACCCTTCCTTCTATCCTACAGACTTCATAATGCAGATATCCACAAACAAAGTACAGAATATCCACAAACAACGTACAGAATAGTAACACAGTCAGAGAGGAACAAATATAAAAAAGGAATAGACGACAGGTGGGTAACACTTCATCCAACAAACAAGACAATAGACTCCGAGCAAACAAACAGTTATGCAAGCATAAATCGTAATTCTGTTGTTATAAATCTGAAGTAGTCGCCAGACCATCAGTGACTTATCTCATACAGCACACTGAAAATAAAGGATGAAAATCAAGAAAACCGACAATCTGAAAGCCAACACATGTGTGGACGTTTTTCGAGCACAGTACAAATCCATATTAATTCATTCATACATTGCGGTAATCTGCGACCATTCGAAAAAAATTTCCAAGACAGACATAAGAGTACCAGAAGAGTATTTTACTTTGTAAAAAATTATGGAGTCAGCGACGTCTAATTTTTAACGGCATTTGTGAAAACAAAACTGCATGTTTTTCGAGAAACATCCTCTAAACCAGCTTTAATATCAAAGGAGAAATTCGCCTGAAAAGTAAAAAGGGAAAGTAGTTTAACTGACAAATCTAAATACATATAGCAATTCGTCCAACACCGGCAGCTCCGTCTGCTAATGCGAAGCAGTTGTGGGAGACGGTATCAACTATTGTATGCGTGAAGCGGCGTGGACTGTGGTCAACAGTGGCTGTGTGATGCCCTGTGCATAGTTTCTGTAATAGCAGTTGTTCATCAAAGGCGCCGTTAGCGCGACTCCTCAATCACCGTGTGCCAGCGGCTAATCGGTGATCTCCTCGTTAGGCACTGCGTTAACAGCGCCTAATGTATGACCCTATGCTACCGAAATGTTGGCCGTTACATGTCGACACATACGTACAAGCACGAATAATGCCCACCCCAGGATATTTATGCGGCACTGAATGCTACTTGAGTTATTGGTCTCTGTAATTGTTCCTTACGTCGTTCTTGCAATAAACGCATTTACGGGTGGAACAATGGTACTTTTAAAGTCGAAGAGGTGCTGTGGTAAAGAGGAATTATTACAGCATTAATTTACTGATGATTCCAGTGGGTCCGCAGCTCGTGGTCGTGCGGTAGCGTTCTCGCTTCCCGCGCCCGGGTTCCCGCTTTCGATTCCCGACGGGGTCAGGGATTTTCTCTGCCTCGTGATGGTTGGGTATTGTGTGATGTCCTTAGGTTAGTTAGGATTAAGTAGTTCTGAGTTCTAGGGGACTGATGACCATACCTGTTAAGTTCCATAGAGCTCAGAGCCATGTGAACCGTTTTTGATTCCAGTAGCCCGGGAAATCAACTGCTCTGACGGATGTACTATTTCTTTTTTGGTATAGTAATTTTGTGCTAAAATACTGATTCTTCTTCTCTGATTCATAGTACGTTGTTCCCTACCACCAGCAAACGCACACGGTCTTGTCTTTCGCAGATGTTTATTGTTTGTGATGATCTGAAAGCGACTCAGGGATATAAACTGCATGGAACATTGCAACACTGATAAGAAGGACGTCCCACTTTCAGAAGAGAGTTTAAAAATGTGGCTGAAGTGATGTGATAGAATGTAAAAAGCAGAAAATTTCCCAACTTTGTCTATAGTACGTGAGCCATGGTGAGCTGGCACCAGTCATATTTTGTTCATGTATTGTTGAGGTAAGCTATATTTGCTTTTCGCATATCTTATCTTGCGGCTTCGCAGGCGAAGCGAGTTAGTTGTTAACCTTCGAAAAAAATGTTCAAATGTGTGTGATATCTTATGGGACTTAACTGCTAAGGTCATCAGTCATTAAGCTTACACACTACTTAACCTAAATTATCCTAAGGACAAACACACACACTCATGCCCGAGGGAGGACTCGAACCTCCGCCGGGACCAGCTGCACAGTCCAGGACTGCAGCGCCTGAGACCGCTCGGCTAATATCGCGCGGCTTAGCCTTCGATGAGCGGGCTTTCACGTAAAGAAACTGTATGAAATGGTGTGGCCCTCAACTGCGTACCCTAAGACTCAGAGTTAACACATTAAAAGGTTTGGCTGGTTTCGTTGTCTAGGGACTGGGATAAGTGGTTGCCGCATTACAAGCCAAATACTACTGAGCAAACCGTATACAATATGAATAGACACATGAATCGAATGGTCGAAGCTCCTATCACTCGGCAATTGCGAATTTTGAAAGTAATATATAGATTTATAAATGAAAGACTGCAATTAAATAAAATCTGCGGGTACTATCTTAACGACTTTAAATGACGAATACCATAGTAGAAGTACCATAGTGGAAACACTTATTGGTGTCGATGGTCCACCAATTAAATAAAACGTAAGTTGAATGACAGGGAAACAACAGATTCCTACTTCACGTAATTAGTTATGAACAACAACATAGCTCGCGAGACATTCACTTCTAAATGCACACTACGTCTTCACTGCAGAAGCCACGGAAATATCACAAGTGCACAAGTCGGCACTACGAAATATTTCTATCTCGCGCGACTACGCGTAAATTGCCCCAAGTCTTTCCCGCGACTCTCTCGCGACCGTGCGTCTGTCGCCCGTATCGTCCGTGCCCTGTGCCCTCCTGCCCAGAACTACCCCTGCGTCCTCTCTCGAAACGATGCTCCTCCCCCACTCCCATACAGTCTCACCATTAACGAGCGCTGTGATTGGCTAGAGCGCTCCCGCCACGTCTTACAGCCAATGCATACTCACATACATAAAGCACATACGAAATACTGGATTTACATTTAAATACTTGATATTAAATAAATATTCCTACGGCTTGACCATAAACACGCTGTAACACACATTATTAAATAGATAAACAAATTAAATAAACACATATCAAAAGAAAAGACGGAAAAGGCAGGCCAGGAGCATAATGTCTCTGTGCTTCCTAAAACACAGTAAATACTTAAACAATTTCTTCATGAGTAGTATATATCGGATATATACAAAGACATAGATAAATAAATATGTTTATAAGGGTAGTGATACCGTTTTTTCGTGTAACTGAGGTACTTATAGCATAAGGCGATCGACAGTAATCGTCCACTTTGACCTCTAATAACTCATGTACTATTTACGTTACATGCCTGTAATTATTGCCAATTTAGGTTTACACTAATAGCTTTCTAAAGACACGGCGATCGACAAAATCGGATGAAGCGTTTATATTTTGTAAATTCGTTGCTGGGTGTTACTTGTATAATTTATCGTCAGATATTAAACTTTAAACTAATAAAGATATTGAAAATCTGATTACACCCTCAGAATCTTAGTGCAAATAACAGTAATGTACATGTTTCTTTTTGATGTATCATGACCCATCTCGATACTATTAATTTCTACACGAACTGTGAAATGTCTGCTATTAAGGTTTCACAAAGCCCACCATCTTTGGAACTCCCGGCATAGACACCTCCCTTCATCAACAAAAAGCACCGTCCTCGTCACAGCGGAATTCCCAGCCACGCGGCTGGAACATGCGCTGAGGCTACCCCTCTCGTCCGGCTAACGTTTGCCACCACGTGTTTGCTGCCGGCCCCCAGCTTTGACGAGCATCCTGTGCGGCCGCCCCAATTCCGAACATACGATACATCCAGGGCGCCGCAGCTCGCCCGCTACGGCGCAGACGGGCAGCCCTCGAGACCTCGTGACATTCGCGGGGAGACGAGTCTCAACGGCTGGCGAACGTGCGTGATGACCGTTACACGTTGTGGTGTGAAATTGGTTGGGCGTTTTGCCGACATGGGCAGCTTGGAGATATAAGTTCTGTGACTTCACTGGGAACAAAATGTGAAGGGAAGCGGTGTAGCTGTGGAACTCACTCCCTGGTATTGTGTACCTGGTTTGGAGTAAGTCATCGAAATTGTTTGTTCGCCGACGCTCTTAGAGATTTTGAACATTATTTTTGAGGTGAGACTTTCGTAGTCGAACTTTAAGACGGTGTGGAAGAGTTCAGCTGGCCTAGTTAAATGGTGGCTGTTATTCGAAAATTTTATCAGAAGTTTTAATAGTGCTTTGTCTCTCTTGGAATCAAACGATTTTATGTTGCTGTTTTTAAAGCCTGCACTCTATTAATACAGTTGTCCATGTGTGAGTCAAAGGTTCTGCCGAGTGTTTCTGTGTTTCAGAGTTACTGGAATGTCTTTGTGATTCGGGCAGAAACTTTTAATTGTGCCAGCGCCATAGCGGGGAGTGAAATGTCATCCGAGGTCTAGGCCTGGCAGTGTTTAAGAACGTGGCCACTACCGGAGTTGTTCACATATCCCCTTTCTAAAGTTTTGAATTTATCTTCCTTCCGCCAAGGCGGGTTAAGCTGGTAGATACATTTACAGGATGATCAAAAAGTCAGTATAAATTTGAAAACTTAATAAACCACGGAATAACGTAGATAGAGATGTAAAAATTGACACACATGCTTGGAATGACATCTGGTTTTATTAGAAGAGAAAAAACAAAAAACAAGTTCACAAGATGTCCGACAGATGGCGCGTGAAAGGTCTCTTGCACGCGTCGTTTAGTGATGACCGTGTGCTCTGCTGGCAATTTCGTCCCCAGACCTCAGTCCGTGAGATTATTGGCTTTGGGGTTACCTGAGGTCGCAAGTGTATCGTGATCGACCGACATCTCTAGCGATGCTGAAAGACAACATCCGACGCCAATGCCTCACCATAACTCCGGAAATGTTTTACAGTGCTGTTCACAACATTATTCCTCGAGTACAGCTGTTGTTGAGGAATGATGGTGGACATATTGAGCATTTCCTGTAAAGAACATCACCTTTGCTGTGTCTTACTTTGTTATGATAATTATTGCTATTCTGATCAGATGAAGTGCCATCTGTCGGACATTTTTGAACTTTTGTATTTGTTTTTTGGTTCTAATAAAACCCCATGTCATTCCAAACATGTGTGTCAATTTGTACCTCTCTATCTACATTATTCCGTGATTTATCCAGTTTTCAAATTTATACTGACTTTTTGATCACCCGGTATATTGTCTGTAACCTGTTTGTATATGAACTTGTTTTCTTAAATATTAGGGACTGGCAACTGGCTAAACCTTAAACTGCATAGCATCTGCTGAGAAGTGATTCTATCATGTTATGTAATGGCATCTTAGCTTGGCACTAGTGTTGAAGTGTATTAAGTCACCCTTTACCGCTAATTATTTCATTATATCCATTTGAGGGAAGTCCTATGTGGGAGTTTGAAGTTCTCAGGTTTGTTAGTAACCCTGTTTTCTTAATTTGGAATGATTTGTTAGTGTACTGAGTACGCTGGGTTTCTAACTGTATTTGCAAAATTTTATCTAGTGGCTCGTCCACAGTTTGTAAATATCAATTTTCTTTTTAAAGGGGTATTGTTAAAAATCTCTCTTAATTACAAATTGTGATTACCAACCATGATTTCATCCCACTTCCTCTTTCATGGTATTTAAGATATGGTGTATAAGTGTGGCACAATTAAGGAATCACGTATCAGTACGACGCACCTCTCACTACTTCTTTTAAATATTTTCTGTTTAAACTTCTGAATGAGGCTAATCGTTATAAGTGCTTACGAAATGGATATAGTGAATGTGACACTTGGAAAAAATCTCGCCATTTGGTTTTGGTAAAGCAACTAATAAGTTTGTTATTGAAAAATGAACTTGATTCATATGCCTAAGGCAGCGTGATCCACATTCAAGCGTAGAAGTTGTAAATGAAGACAATTCAAAATTTTTGTCGTTTTGTTTTCTTTATCCGTACTTTACACCATATACTAGAGTCTTCCGGAGAACAGCGAACAAAGGATAATGAAGCACTTCACGTGGAAAGCTGTTAACGCTGCTATTAATCGATCAGTAAGCGTATATTTATGATGTATTTGTGAAAAAAGTTGGTGCTATAAGACATACTTAGAGCATCAAATCTCTTAGAAGTGTTATATAATAAAACCAAAACTGATGTTACAGTAGTTTAATGTTTTTATTGTGATGGTTCCAGTTTGGTTACACTGCCGCCTTCAGACCATCCGCGAAAGTTAAACAATTTTTTTTATACTCACACCATATACCATTGGTGGTCACTGTCATTTCGCATTGTATTACAACGTGGTGTAGATTTAGGACTCTTATACTACATACTCTTTTGTGGTTTGCTGTTGTTGTTAATCGTCATTTCTTGTAATTTTCGTTATTTTCGTTTTATCGTCGGATTTCACAGACTGATAGTTGTGACAGTGGGCCAAAGATGCTACATGGTTACAGCTGCGACGATGTCTTGATGTTATTATTTTGGTCTGTTTGTGTAATGTCTCTAACGACGTGTCTGTGGGAAGTTGTCTGTCTCTGTTCGTTACCTTTGGTTATGAATTGTATAAAATTTTCTAAGCAATGTTTATGGTTATATGCGTCCTCATGACATTTTAAAAGAGTGAATGGAATATTTATATTTTAAATCCATTCGTTCATTTAAAATGTCACCAGGGTGGATTTAAAACATAAATATTTCATACAACATTTTATTGACTTTATAACCGAAGATAATGGATAGACACTGGCCGGATAAGCTTGGATTTTAAACAATGATTTATAGCATCTTCAAGACATTAGAAACTTGGTCTCTCATGAGCTGTTCATCTGAACGACCCAGATCGCATCCAGTTCACTGAGAATGTTTAAAAAAAAAAGAAATAAACGTATCCTTTCTTTTGCGCAAAGTATATCTGTTATTCCAATCAGTGTCTTTGGTGGTGCACTCCAAAGCTCGAAATTTAGCGTGGACTTCAATGCGAGATGCCTATAACAGTTTCCACAAAGAAACTTTGTCTCGAAACCTGGCATAAAATACAAAGAGATTCTGGTCATATGTGAAGCATGTTGGCGGCAAGAAACAATCAATGCCTTCTCTGAGTGATAGCAATGGAGATACTATCGAAGACAATGCTACCAAAGCAGAGTTACTAAACACAGCCTTCCGAAATGCCTTCACAAAAGAAGACGAAGTAAGTATTTCAGAATTCGAATCAAGAACAGCTGCCAACATGAGCAACGTACAAACAAATATCCCCGGAGTAGAAAAACAACTTAAATCACTAAATAACAGCAAGTCTTCTGGTCCAGATTGTATAACAATTAGGTTCCTTTCAGAGTATGCTGATGCATTAGTTCAATTCTTGACAATCATATACAACCCTTCGCTCGACGAAAGATCCGTACCCAATGACTGGAAAGTTGTACAGGACACACCAATATTCAAGATAGGTTGTAACAGTAATTCACTTAAATCAGGCCCATATCTTTAACGTCACTATGCTGCAGGATTCTGAAACATATATTGTGTTCAAACATTATGAATTACCTCGAAGAAAACGGTCTACTGACACACAGTCAACATGGGTTCAGTAACCATCGTTCTTGTGAAACACAACTAGCTCTTTATTCGCATGAAGTGTTGAGTGCTATTGACAAGGGATTTCAGATCGATTCCGTACCTCTGGATTTCCAGAAGGCTTTTGACACTGTATCACACAAGCGGCTTATAGTGAAATTGCGTGCTTATGGAATATTATCTCAGTTATGTGACTGGATTTGTGATTTCCTGTGTGAGAGGTCACAGTTCGTAGTAACTGACGGAAAGTCATTGAGCAAGACAGCAGTGATTTCTGGCGTTCTCGAAGGTAGTGTTATACACCCTTTGCTGTTCCTTATCTCTATAAACAATTTGGGAGACAATCTGAGCCACCGTCTTAGGTTGTTTGCGGATGACACGGTCGTTTATCGACTAATAAAGTCATCAGAAGATGCAAACAAATTGCAAAAGATTTATCAAAGGTATATGAATGGTGCGAAAATTGGCATTTGGCCCTAAATAACGAAAATTGTGAGGTCATCCACATGAGTGCTAAAAGGAATCCGTTAACCTTCAGTTACACGATAAATCAATCAAATCTAAAGGCCGTAAATTCAACTAAATACCTAGGAATTACAATTACGAACAACTTAAATTGTAAATAACTCATAGAAAATGTTTTGGGGAATCCTAACCAAAGACTGCGCTTTATTCGCAGGACATTTAGAAAATGTAGCAGAACTACTAAGGAGTAAGCCTACACTACGCTTGTCCGTCCTCTTTCAGAATACTGCTGTGCGGTGTGGGATCCTTACCAGATAGGACTGACTGAATACATCGAAAAAGTTCAAAAAAGGCAGCACATTTTGTATTATCGCGAAATCTCGGAGAGAGTGTCACTGAAATGATACAAGATTTGGGCTGGAAATCACTAAAAGAAAGGCGTTTTTCGTTGCTTCGGAATCTTCTCACGAAATTCCAATCACCAACTTTCTTCTCCGAATGCGAAAATATTTTGTTGACACCGACCTACATATCACCACTATAAAATAAGGGGAATCGGAGCTCGTACGGAAAGACGTAGGTGTTCGTTCTTTCCGCGCCCTATACGTGATGGGATAATAAAGAATTGTGAAGGTGGTTCGATGAACCCTCTGCCAGATACTTGAATTTGATTTGCAGAGTATCCATGTAGATATAGATTTAGATGTAGAAAGTTAGGTGCACTCTCTTGTTTGGCCTGAAAAACTAATATTGACCTCAGAGAAATCATCCGTCATCATCAGCGTGGTCATGTAGTCATCAAAAGAAACTATTCTTCT
This sequence comes from Schistocerca americana, assembly GCF_021461395.2. Taxonomy (NCBI): domain Eukaryota; kingdom Metazoa; phylum Arthropoda; class Insecta; order Orthoptera; family Acrididae; genus Schistocerca; species Schistocerca americana. The sequence goes on from NC_060121.1 coordinate 502,635,451, forward strand.
AAAGAACTATAGCACATTGCTAGGGCATTCAATCATTTTTAACACTATTTTGAAGATTACACAATGTTTGCAAAGACTCCAGGGGAAACCAACCTCCAGTCAAATCTCCGATTGTACTCGGGAAGGTTTATAAGTGGACGAATCAGTAACTGAACTTGTCAAACCATGCAGTGTTAAAAGCTTGAAAACGTACGGGGTGATCTATAATGTTTCCGTTCGAAGGCCGTGCAGTTCATCCCACCGACGCACAACGCTGAAGATAACCCTTTGGCAAAACACCGTGTCTTGCTGCGCGAAGAAGTCTGTGAATGTTGCGCATCATGTTCCGACAGGAATCGTCGACCCGAATCGGCATTTTGTAATGGATCGAAGGCGTGATAATCACGTGGGAAGAGATTATGAATATAGGGGGTGTTCTCGAGTGTCTCACACTTGAGTTGGCGTAGTCAGGATCACAATATTTGTAATACGGCAACGTGCGTCATCATGAAGCAGGAACTGCACTTGTCGCGCACCATTTCACAACGTTGATTTTTGACAGGCATGCTGCCCTATACGCATTCTTCACTACCCGATGGGTGCCTATCGGGGTGTGCCCTTCGGCTGCCAAGAAAAGAATAACAGCTCGTTGGCCCTGTTTGGAGCATTTGGTAATAGCGTTGCCGTAGTTCACGTTTCCGCATTTACCCTACGCGCGCCTGAAAGATAGGAATGCCACACAAACCCCTTACCTACGATTTAGTGCTTATGTACCCACACTTTGCTTATACGATGTAGCATCTCGGCAAATCGGAAACTTATCGATCACCAAAAGGAAAACTGACATTTGAAGAAAAGGATGGATAGTTTAAAATAAATCAATATAGCTTATAGAGTTGGACCAGAAAGAAGCTGAAGGTTTTTGGTGAAACGAGTAAAGGATGCTAACCGACGGTTAGCTAAGATTTACATGAAATTTCAGTGAATTACAAACATCGGCTGCGTATGGGAGGTTGAGGAGAGTGGAAAGTGTGTGTCGAATCGAAATTAGACCCTCGGATCTCCTGCTTACTAAGCAGTCGCTCTAACCCCTAAGCCACCGGGGACAGAAGAATTAGCGCGGCTGCTCGGATTTATCACAAACACGCCCCCCAGCAGACCCACATTATCAACTTAATCCACACACTACGAAAGTAGATCTCTCTGCCTATTAACCTCAAATGATCGTAGCAAGGTCTATTATTGCACGAGTTCGAGCATATGTGTACACTCGCACAGAAATGGATCTTGGGCTGTGATCGCCGTAATTATAAGTGTATCATGTGTATTCTTTAGGACATGTCTCAAAGAACAGACACGATGCACAAATCTACAGGACACATCGTAGAATGAGATTTTCACTCTGCAGAGGAGTGTGCGCTGATGTGATACTTCCTAGTAGAGTAAAACTGTGTGACGGACCGAGACTCAAACTCGGGACCTTTGCCTTTCGAGGGCCAGTGCTCTACCATTTGAGTTACACGTCATCACAGTTCGAGTCTCGGTTCGGCACACAGTTGTAATCTGGCAGAAAGTTTCACATCAGAGCACACTCCACTGCGGACTGAAAATCTCATTCTGGAAACATCCCCCTGGCTGTGGCTAAGCCAAGTCTCCTCAGTATCCTTTCTTTCAGGAGTGCTAGTCCTTTAAGGTTCGCAGGATAGCTCCTGTAAAGTTTGGACGGTTGGAGACGAGGTACTGGTGGAAGTAAAGCTGTGAGGACTGGGCGTGAGTCGTGCTTGGGTAGCTCAGATGGCAGAGCACTTGCCCGCGACAGGCAGAGGTTCCGATTTCGAATCACGATCCGGCACACAGTTTTCATCTGCCAGGAAGATTCAGGAAACATAGTGACTGGGAAATCGAAGCATAAAGTTAGCTACAATGAAAAGGAAACACAAACAGAGTTAACACAATTTCCATTCGAGGAATTTACGTTCCCAAAACAACGAACTGCTGCTAAAAGCCGGCCGCGGTGGTCTCGCGGTTCTAGGCGCGCAGTCCGGAACCGTGCGACTGCTACGGTCGCAGGTTCGAATTCTGCCTCGGGCATGGATGTGTGTGATGTCCTTAGGTTAGTTAGGTTTAAGTAGTTCTAAGTTCTAGGAAACTGATGACCACAGCTGTTAAGTCCCATAGTGCTCAGAGCCATTTTTTTTGCTGCTAAAAATGAAGAAATACAAGGCAAAACTTAGAAATTATTTATATGTAAAAAACGGTAACGACGTTTGAACCAGAAACCAGAATAGAGAGAAAAAGATAAAGAACAGAGTCGAGATTTCATCCAAAACGTGAGTCAACGATAATAAAAGAGCAGCTGAGACGCAGATATGAAGAAAGAAAAATCTATTTTAAAATGGGTATTCCTTACTCCATTTACAGAGTTTTCATTTTAGCGTGCCCCTACTGTTGAAGTTTTGGTCATATTTCCTCCCTTGTTGTTTAGTTAATTTCATCATGATTATACTTTCTACACATTTTATTCTCTGACGGTCAGAGGAATGAAGTGTATTTGTTTTAATGTTTTCTGTTATCTTCCATCTTGTATACTGAAGTAATTGATTGTGGCCTAGCACTAAATTTACTGCGTTAAACAACATGAACCCACGAATTACGTGTTTGATTAATTCACTTAAGGGAAAAAAAATTCTTGAACACATAAAGAAGACGATGTGTAGTTACACTACTGGCCATTAAAATTGCTACACCACGAAGATGAGGTGCTACAGACGCGAAATTTAACCGACAGGAAGAAGAAGCTGTAATATGCAAATGATTAGCTTTTTAGAGCATTCACATAAGATTGGCACCGGTGGCGACACCTACAACGTGCTGACATGAGGAAAGTTTCCAACCGATTTCTCATACACAAAGAGCAGTTGACCAGCGTTGCCTGGTGAAACGTTGTTGTGATGCCTCGTGTAAGGAGGAGAAATGCGTACCTTAGCGTTTCCGACTTTGATAAAGGTCGCATTGTAGCCTATCACGATTGCGGTTTATCGTATTGCGACATTGCTGCTCGCGTTGGTCGGGATCCAATGACTGTTAGCATAATATGGAATCGATGGGTTCAGGAGGGTAATACGGAACGCCGTGCTGGATCCCAACGGCCTCGTATCACTAGCAGTCGAGATGACAGGCATCTTATCTGCACGACTGTAACGGATCGTGCAGCCACGTCGCGATCCCTGAGTCAACAGATGAGGACGTTTGTATCATCAGAATTTCTGTTTGAAGAGTCGATCGCTAAAATCTGATAGATAAAAATATTGGTTTGCAAGAAAAAAAGAACATCTGAGCGTCACTGCCATGAAGTAAAATCAGAATCACAACTTAACTGTTCGACACCATGACGAACGACAAGTTTCGAGAGACATCACCCGTGAATGTTTGTAAAATGTGGTAAGAAAAGAAACAAATGAAGTCACAATAAAATTATTTAAAAATATTCATTCCAATAATACTTTTTTATTGGAAATTCCTGTACATAGAATAATTTAGAGCATTTTAGTTACCGATCACCAGTAAACTCATGATGGATTGATGACAGTGAAGTTGAATTCAAATCCAATTTTTTGTGTGTTCTCGCAAATGATTCGTTTGTCTGTACTAGTAGGTTAAGGTCAGGTTTCATAGAAGTAGTAAATGGGAATTTATTAGCACAATGGCTTTATGAAATAGTCTGACGTTCCAGCAATACCTGCGCGGGTGCAAAAGTGTACTTCCCGAATTCCAGAACATAAAACTGTATCGCACCACATTCGGTGAAGTTGCGAGATCTTTCAAATTTATGTCCCGAAACATAGCGCTAAATTGTGGCAATCTTGTGTTTTTCACGCACATGGCTCAAGCTAATTCTTGAGTACTCTGTCTACCTAAAACAAAGGCTTAGCCTTGACAACTGCTATAACAGACTGGAGTTTTACTCTCAGCTCTTTGTTCAGTTCATGAAGTCTCTCAGTCCTTAGTTCCACACTCCTATTGTTCTCACAAACAATGCGTCTCAACAAAATGCATAATACGCAGCTTACCGCGCAATTATGTTTCAAAGCTGCAATTGTCCTCAGTCGGCCTGTGTCATCTACTACCGACGCGTCACCAACTTTCTCCTTTAGCCGGTATTGATTTATTTTCGTTTCTAGCATCGACGAAGTCTGTTAAAGCCACTCCTTTTGCTTACAGACCTAAGCTTTAAGTCAGAGCCACCATTTTGTCCACTTAATTTATGCATAATAATCTCGTAAGCATAAGAGACATCCGTCTTGAACGTTGTTGATGTGTGACTTCCGCTAATTCCGTATCATACTTGCATTTCCCGTTACTTCCATAATCTAACTCTCCTTCTCTGCCCTATGAATTCGGACTGGATGGAAGGAAGAAAGGAAGATTAAGGCTGAAGGTTCTGTCAACGACGAGATCATTATGGACGCAGCTGAAGTTCAGAAGGGTGGGGAAAAAAATCAGTTCAACTCTTTCACTGTATTCATTCCGACATTTGCCTTAATCATTTTAGAGACATCAAGGAAAATTCACATCTGGGTGGCCAGGTGGGGATTTAAATAGAGACTATTCTCAACAACTTTCGCCCTTTGTCTCTCTCTCTTCTGTATAAACATAATCAAGCTTAGACACAAAAGTAATCTCAAGAGCTCCTGCAGAGTGGTATCAGGTTTTTAACGGAAAATGAATAACATAATTTCGCCTACATGCCATTAACGTGACAGATTCGCCGTTTTGTCCCCAGTGGCAAACGCTTGACACAGATGAACGTCGACTGCAGAGTGAATCTTCTGCAGAGATATGGCAACTGATTCGGAAAATAGGCCTATCGACCTCTTAATTGTTTCATGAAAAAGATAAGATTGTTCTAGGTTTTCAGACGCTCGTGCAAGATCCTTCTGCCTTTACCACGCAAAATTTGCGATACCATCAACAGTAAGCTAATTTTTTGGTATTCCAAACGGAATAATCTTCGACAAGACGCGTGCGGAACACGTCTGATGGACTTGGGATTCTGATTGCATCTACTCACATGCTGGCGGGTGTGATTTTGTTTGTTTCCCTGTAGGACGTTCTTAATTGCATTTCTGTTTTGTTGTTGTCGGCCGTAATTGCACGTCGATGTATGCTATACAGCCACTTTTCTCACACTGAGAATCTTTCACTAGAAAAAACAAAAATAAAAATAAAAGAAGCATGCATTTCTGAAGAATATTGTAATTTGAAAATGCAGACACTGTATAAACGCAGACATTCTAACCATCAACAACTTATTTACGTGCGTTTCCAGTAGCAGAAGTCCAGAAGTCAGGTAGCGCACCTGGTGACCTCGCTCTCTCTCAGAATTTGATATCAGTGCCCTAACCACTGAATCCTTCACCCATACTCGTTTTTGCTAATGGCTCGTGGTCTACTGGTTCGATCTAAATTGTGAGATCGCGTGAACATTTCCCGGCCATATCTGAAATTTTCTTCGTTCAGGACTGGGTGTTTGTGTTGTCCTAATCATTTCATTTCATCCTCGTCACAACGACGCACAAGTCGCCAAAGTGCCGTGACCTACAAAGACTAGCACCAGACAGTCAAACAACCTCGCATGATTCCTCCCCGCAAAAATGCCATTCGTTCATTTCGCTTCATTTTTCAGCGAGTCTCTTATGTTCCATTTCATGTACTTCTTCTTTCTCTCTTCTTTTTCATCCAATCTCGCCCTTCCTCTCCCTCCAAACCTCGAGATAATATGTCCGTTCTATTCTGTCCTATTTTCACTTTGCTTGTGCCTACGACTGTATTCAACGAAAACATTTTAGAATTTTATTGCAGTTCAATAGTTCCCACGGTAGTATGGACATATCATAAAGTCACGTAACCTCTATCCAAACATACACAATAACTCTTGCATGACGATTTTAATAAATTGCTGCATATATTTGTGATGGTCGCTCTCCTACATTCTAAACACTTACGTGGCAAATACGTATTGCCCAAAATTGTATCCACCGTAGTATTCACTAAGTGAACGATAGGCAGAAAAATGTTACGTACAGCATAACAATTTCTCAATCGGTCTACGGAGAAAGATGGGCTATCCCGCAGGCTCCAATTTCGATAGGCTTCCCGTGGCAACGAAAAATCCTCACGATAAACGAGTTTCTCTCTTGTGCCTACTTCTTTATTTTGTAACAGCAATGGTACCGTACGTCCTCAACTATTTGTTAGTTAGTTAGACATTTTGTTACATGCTCCATAGATCATTTGAAGGATTCTTTGTCTATATGATGACGAAAGAGACCGTTTACAGAATATGTAAAAATGATCTGTGTTAACATTAATGAACATACTATTTTTTATTTCTACTCGTGCCACTATACTTAAAATGATTTTTTTCGCTTCTATATTTATTTATTATTTTAATTTATTTTTAACAGGTTACCAATTTTGAAGCAGAAATTCATCGAAGGAGAAGAAGAAGTTGCCCAGGAGAAATGATTTTAGGATAGATAAAAAAACTGACTTCCCATCTGTTAGACATTTAATGCTTTTTGGCAAATGATAAAAAATTTTGTTGCTGCATACTTAACTTCTTCCTGAGCCCTGACAGCTTTAATGATGGCTAATAATGGTCACATTTTTCCTTCTAAGCTTGTAGATCTGGACCTATCTGTTCTTCTCAAATTTTTATGGATCTTCGGACGAATTCCATTAACGAATATATGTATTTTGATGGCGCAGTTGAAACGCCTGCCGGCACAGTGGCCGAGCGGTTCAAGGCGCTTCAGACTAGAACCGCGCGACCACTAGGGTCGAAGGTTCGAATTCTGCCTCGGGCATGGATGCGTGTGATGTCCTTAGGTTAGTTAGGTTTAAGTATTTCTAAGTTCTAGGGGATTGATGACCTCAGGTGTTAAGTCCCATAGTGCTCAGAGCCATTTGAACCATTTAAAACGCCTAGCTCCTTGAAGAGGTACGTACATGACTTTCGTGGGTGAAAAAACATGTTATTCTTACTGCTCGTTTTCGTGAAACCAAAAGTATATTCCATAAGACATTACTGAGTGAAAATACGCAAAATTTCTCATGAGATTAATTCGTTTGCTTCCAAGATTAGCAATTAAATGAAGAGCTAAAGTAGCTGAATTTCATTGTTTGAGAGGTTCAGTAATATGCCTCGTTCAGTTCATTTTTCCATCAATGCTTACACCAAAAATTTAGGACGATTCTACTCTGTTTACTGACTCCCGCTCATGGCCTACATCAGTTGTTGATATGACTCTGTTTGTTGTACAGAACTTAAAATAGCACTACTTGTCCTCAAAGTTTAGGGATAATCTATTTTCTGAGCACTACTGTATAATTCGTTGGGAAACATCATTTAAATCACTTCCTCGAAGTTTAGGGAGAATCTTTTCTCTGAGCAGTACTGTATAATTCATTGGAAAACATGATTTAAATCTCTTGTTTTCTCTCCCTTGGGTTTTATTACAAAATTGGTATCGTGTGGAAGAAGTACATACTCTGCTCGTTGAATATTAAGCGGAAGGCCATTCACATATGCAGTGTATGGAGTAGGAATGGACCCAAAACGGAATCTTGTGGTATTCTATTTGTGTTTTCTACCCAGTCACTAAAATATCATACCCTTCCCACACTGTTTTTACTTATTCAGCACAAAGTTTTCTTAAGCATGATTCCGACAAATTGTATGCTGCGTGTAGAGCCACGAAATCCATAAAACTTAAGTAAAATGATCAACACATTCAAACGCTTTGGAATGATCGCAAAGAATTTCCAGGTTGCGATATTTTATTATTTAACGCTTATACAGTTTGACGAGTGAATGCATAAATAACATTCTCGACTAACAACCTCTCTGGAATCCGAACTGTGATATGCTGAGTACATTGTTTCTACTGAAGTGTGACGCTGCTCTTCAGTACAATACTTTATCTTTGCAAAAATATGTTAGTAAGGAAATTGGACAATAACTGTTCAAGTCTCCCTCTCACCTCTCTTATGAAGAGGTTTAACAATTGCATATTTTAAACTGTCTGCAAAAATTCTATTTTCCAGTGCTACGTAATATATGCCACTAAGAACAGAAACTTTGCAGAATTCTGTTTGAAATTTCATCAACACCACATGATCTTTTGGTGTTTACAATTTTTATGGTTCTATTTATTTCAGGGAAGGATGTTGGTGCCACATCCTCTTGGTTACAGTTTTGTGGAACTCCATTTTTATTACGTTTTCTCCCTTCTGCTACTTAGAATGATACTTTAGAAAATGATTGTTAAAAGTACTCACAGCCTCTGAACTGTCAGTGACAAGATTGTGATTTAGTTTAACTGTTATTCTATCTTGTACTGTCTGCCTTGTCTTCCATTTGCCAATATCCTATACAGTTTTAATATCATAGCACGCATTACTAACTTCTGTCATGACGTACATATTTCATGACATTTTACTACTTCTCTCAAAATATTAGAGAATTTTTTGTAGTGTGCAAGTAATGTTGGATCTTGACTTGTTCTGACCTATATATAAATTTCACTCTGCACTTTACATGAGATTTTAATTTTGTGGAATAAACTGAATATGACATAAGCATCTCTTTTTATATATACCTCATCCCATACCATCTTTTAACTTTTTTTTATTTCCAGCAATTTCACATCGGGATCAGATAGTTCATTTACAGTTCTGTACACATGAATTGCTTCAGCTTAGTTGTCTTTAAAAGCGTTATCAGTCAGTGTCCTACTATCTTGCTGCACAGGAGTTGGAAAATTGACTACTGAAATTACACTGAAACACCCAAACTATGATTCTAGTTCATTTTTCCTCTGCTTATGTTTAGAATGTATTCTAATATCTGCTTTGCCCTCTACAACTACCTCTAGTACATAAACTGACACACCGAACAATCAGGTCCGTGCTGCAGCAGGAATTTTGATCTGTTCGCTGAATAAACAATGATCATCGTACTTCGCAATTTCGTCCCGTTGTAGCCGTACAAAGTAAGTCGAGCTGACCTAGAAATCGAATCAGCCTGGCAGTTAAATCAAGGAAGAATGCATAAAACAACTCGTTCATTTGATATCAAATGGCTCTGAGCACTATGGGACTTAACATCTATGGTCATCAGTCCCCTAGAACTTAGAACTACTTAAACCTAACTAACCTACGGACATTGGATATCCTGACGGCTAGCAAAACCTAGCTACTTCAACGGTTGCTTCACTGCAATCAAGTCAGTGTAAGAACCCTGACTGTTACAGTCTTCTGGTATTGGCAGATTCGCGCACCTACTTTCATTAACCACGTAACGCGATTTTGTAAACGTCTCTAATGCAACGCCTCTGTGTTGTCGCAGCTCCATGGATGATTATTACTTTTGCTTGGAGCCGTTTGTGCTTCGCAACTGGAGGCTGAAAACAGGTCTGCCTGCTGTCAGGGAACTTCTTACGCCAATCCGACTATTGCTTCATTTCTAGAGAAAGACTTTCGTGCGATGACCAATACTATCGACTTTTTTACCGAAAAATTGGCGATAGGTCTACGTGGCCTCAGTTTCAAGCTCTGCTATCACTTTGCGCAGAAGATTGCAGCCTCTTTGGGCGCAGGTCGATGTGGGATCCATTGTAGTCATCGATTCCACTTAACAAAATTACTTCCAACTTTCAACCCGACCTAGACCTTGGGCTACGCTACAGTACAATGTGACCCACAACCTTCGACGGCTGGGTAGCCGCGGGGTCTCTGGCGTCTTGTCACGGTCCGCTCGGCTCCCCACGTCGGAGGTTCGAGTCCTCCCCCGGGCATGTGTGTGTGTTGTCTTTAACGTAAGTTAGTTTAAGTTAGATTCAGTAGTGCATAAGCTTAAGGACCGATTTCCTCAGCAGTATGGTCCCATAAGACCTTACCACAAATTTCCAAATTTTTTCCAATCTTCGTTCAGAATATAGTACGGACACATAAAAAATGTTCTGTGTCATGTTCTCTTTCTCTTCCCATACGTATGGCGCCACAAGCCACAACATCAATGCGTTACCGGTGAAAGACGAGGTTGAGTGTCGTCAAGTCCATTTGACCCGCTGATGTCCGGTATCGGTAAGTTCAATTGACCGGACGGCACGTTTTGTGTAAGAATCCTCGACTGTGTAGGAATAGGACAAATGTTGAGAACCTTTGCGCGGATGGAGGCACTGCTTCGAAAGCTCGGCCAGTGCTTCCGTCATGAGAGCAGTGTCAACAAGAGGTCAGTGTTTATGGACTTGTCTAAATGCCTTACTGCCTCGGTTTGACGTCGTCCGTCGAAACCGTTCCTTTGTATGGCGGCCGCCACGTGTTTGCGATCGCGAATGGTGCTCGAGCAGGCGCGGTGCTCGGCGGCGTGGCCAGAGGTGGGGCCCGCTGGGCCACGCGCCGGCGCAAACACTTGCTGCCGCCCACCGCGCCGCCGGCCGAGCCCAGACGCCGGCCTCCTGTTTGCTCTCTGCTCGACCTCGACTCTCCACTCCAACGATCTGTGGCTCTGAGCACTCCTTTAGACAGTTTCTAAGGTACGGGCCTCGCTCTAACTGAACAGCTGCTCAGATGTGATGGAAGCTCGCCGGAGGCGGCAATACTGCGAAACATTACCAGTATTTAATAAGGCAAAGATCTTCATTTACTTGTATCTGCCGGCTGATTTATCACCATACGATACCTCTTAATGAAAAGCATGCATTAATACTGATCGGACTTTCGGTTTCAACAAATCTTAAAACTTCTTGGCAGATTAAACCTGTGTACTGGACTGGGACTCGAACGTGCCAGCAAGGGCTTTGCCGTCTGAGCTATCCAGGCACGACTCACGACCCACTCTCGCAGCTTCACTTCCAAAAATACTTCTTCTCCCTTGGAAACTTCACAGTTGTCCTGCATATCTTGTTAGTGGCAGTGCTGGAAGAAACTGCGGAGAAGTGCTGGAGAAATGTAGAGTGAATATTCATACCACAAATCTTGTCACCCATTTCGCCTACATCATAATCTTCCATCAGAGTCACTTAAGTCAACCGTTTCAGCCATTCCTACTAGACGGAAGGAATTCTTAATTTCCTGTAAAGTCTCCTCCTATTCTTTACTGCTGAGTGGTCGAATGCTGCGAGATTTGAAGCAGTGGTTTGGGAACAGTATCCGAAGTCAATAGGAGTATGTTTCAAATTTTGGATCAGGCAACTCGATTTACGTTTACTCCGATTTATGAAACATATTAATTAGAACCCCGTGAATTAAAAAGCCGAAGAATTTCGAAAGAAAGTCGAATGCATTCTTCCCCCAGCCATGAAAATTCAAACCATTGGCTCTGTCTCTGAGATCACGTCACCAATGGGACGTTAAATCCTAATCTTCCTCCATTTTCGTTTTTTCTTTTTTCTTTAATTTATTTCCTGTTTCAGAAAATTATTCATACTGTCTAAAACATAAGAAGAGACGCCCTTTGCTTTTAAAGTACTAAGATCAAAGTAGGCGCGCAGCACATGCCAGGAACCTGAATGAAGAGAATTCTGTGGGCACCCGCAGCCGTGTACATATTGATGCAGGCATACATCACTGGTTTCATAAACAAAGAAGTACACTATTGTAACTCGACTGTCCCTCTAAATCCCCAGATCTTAATCGCTTAGGAAAATTAAGATTGTATTCGCAAACTGCGAATACGATATTACATCGCCAACTGTTTTACTATGGATACAGTAAAATTGTGCTGACCCGGAACTGGAACCCGAATTTCTTGCTTATTGCGAGCCTTAAAAACTTTTTTAAAAATATGTGTTAGAAACCTTTTTCCCCTTCAACTCCGAATTTTGACATTTAATTTTAATTAAGTTGTTTCTGTAGTAGAGAAGAGATTGTTAATATTTTAGTTAATATAAATCACATCAACAAGAAATAAAATTTAAGCAGACATACTTCGTGTTTCCCTCTTCCCGCAGATGGGTGAACGCAAAACATCCAAGAACAAATTAGAAAATAGAATGCTACAGTTATATTGCTTAGATAACGACCACATGCTCGAAGGAAAGTAGAACAATGATATAAACAAAATCTTACGCATCATCTCACACATATTTCTCATGCGCCGGTACCAAATCGATAACCATTTCGCTTCGTGTCAGGGTCCACTACAGGGATCGACTCCTAGTAGTAGTACACTCAAGCTGTGAGGGGAGTTCACAAAGACACTATACGAATAATGTGCAAAGTGTTGGCAATAGCAAGGAGCAATCTCTAGTGTGCTATGATTGTCTTGAGATATTGTAAGCATTCAACAATCAGCTACTCATCATCTCCGAATAAGTAGTAAATCGACAAACCTTTAAACCACACGTGAGCATGAGTCTTCGCAATCGGGTAGTATGTATCCGGGCATAGGAGATACTGGGGGTGTATCATGTAACGCAGGGAGTGAACGTCGCAAGCGAGGATCTTCTAGACCAGCATCAATTCTTCAAACGCTGATCCATTAATGTAACGAACGGTGTTCGTCAGTGCCTGGATGGTGGCACTCGAACAGAGGGGAGAATCCATTAGTTCGACAGTGTGTAACCTCTATTTCGTTGCGTATTTCCAGTTGACGAGGTTGGTATCACATTGCTCGTAGTCATATAGGAAGGAAGGACTGTTGGACTGCTCTCCACATCAAAGCAAGAGTTACCAATTTCAGTCAAGTTTCAAGTGATGGGTCTCAGCCTTGAACGATAGGTGTCTGTCGCCTTCGGAGTTCGAGGGCAGTGGACATCAGGATCCATTTAACTATATCAAAGTATGATTGTCAAGATGTGGGAGAGAGAGGAAGCGATGAGAGCAATCCTGACAGGTGGCAGGATGTACACCGTCATTAGTTCCGCTAACGGGCGGCCTGAAAGTGACAGGCCCACAGTTTCGCCATTGTACACAAAGATAAGCCTGCAGCTCTCACTCGTACATCTACAAGTCTCAGTTCACCTTCATGTGGAGCAACCGTGAGGGTTGTCGTAGCGGATTTTAAACAGAAATCCAACACAAAGATAATATCCAAACGACGCCTGCTGTTTGCATGCTATCACTGTCGGTACTGGGAGAACCTATGCCATAAGTATCAACTTGGTCACCCCCTGAGTGACAAGGTACTCGAGACACTGTAGTTGTTCTGTGCATCAAAGTAAGGTCTGGCGAACTTGTGTATCACCTGCAGTAGTCATTTACAGTTTGTAGGAGCTGTGCGAAGCACATCCTGTGTAAATTTAATGCCCAAATATCTGATCACATCCACCTGTGGGAGAAGTACACACAACCCACCTGAAGGCCATTGCAAATACGCTTCACCACTGACTTGATTACGTTCATGAGGCTTCTCGCCGCCAATCACTATCACTCGATCCACTTGAGTATGGAGTGCACCTCATCGTCTGATTGGACCATCAGTAGGTCATCACCAAATGCTCAGCAATGGAAGATGTGGTCCCTCAACATAAAACTTGAGAGATTGCTTCTCAGTCCACCTATGAGCGGTTCCAGTGCGATCGCGTAAAAAATCATAGAGAGTGAACAGTCTTGTCAAACGGAATGGGAAGGGATCTACTGCATGTCCATTTACCAGTACAAGGATGATGCCGCCCGTAAGATGCGCAGAAATACGTCGAGGAAGTCTGGCGGGAAGCCCATGCGGGTCACAGCTGACATAAGGAACGTATGCCGCACTCTGTCGAAATTGCAGTCGATGTCTACTAAGATCGCCGGCCGAAGTGGCCGTGCGGTTAAAGGCGCTGCAGTCTGGAGCCGCAAGACCGCTACGGTCGCAGGTTCGAATCCTGCATCGGGCATGGATGTTTGTGATGTCCTTAGGTTAGTTAGGTTTAACTAGTTCTAAGTTCTAGGAGACTAATGACCTCAGCAGTTGAGTCCCATAGTGCTCAGAGCCATTCTACTAAGATCATAACAGCTCTAAAGTGACAGGATGTGGCGATAGCTACCAAATCCGTACATTTGTTGACGGTCGTTTGCATGTTGGATTCTCCTCCCTGTGTCGTTTGATCCATTGAAGGGCTTATTGGCAGGACCTTATTTACTTCCACCGCCAGAATCAGAGCGAAGGCTTTATAGTCCGATTTTAACATTGAAATCTGGCGGTAGTCCTCAATCATTTCAGCTCTTGAAGACTTTTGTGTGGCGATAAGTGGTTCACTGACAAAGGAAGAAGGCTGAGCAAACACCGTGGGACATTATCTCACGGTAAATGTTGACGCAAGGTGGAAGCATCATGGAATGGAAAGGTCGACAGAGATCGAGCGGCAGTCCATCTGTCCCAGGCGACTTGGTAAGAATACCCTTATATATCGCGTCCTCACGGTCGTCACGAGTAATCGCAGCTAAAAGCGACGATGCTGCTGTGTTGTCGAGGGAGCGCGACACGTGTTACAATATGGCGTTATCGTCCCCCTCCTCTATATGTTCCTTCTGGTACAATCGTCTATAATGTTCTGCAAAGGCGTCCACAGTGGCTGCCCGGATCGTTAAGGTTCGATCATATGGCAAAGCGAGGATCGTGATTAGCTGTCGTCAGCGTTGACAGTTATCAAGACAATATTTTGGCTATAATTGGGCTGCTTGTCATCTGTAGGTCTGGTGACAGCGGTTGGGATGCGAGTTCGCGAAGAATCCTGTAACAAGTTCAAAGCCTGATGGTGCCAAACAGCGATGTCCTTTCCACATTGCACTAGCACCAGCTGGAACGCTGGTTTTGCATATTCCATTAACCACACCAATGTGGAGGGGCATCATGTAAGACGTCGTTCACAGTCCGCCCACGCAGCGACGGTAATCTGACGGCATTCTGAGGCCTGGAGGTGTAGCGCATTCATCTTCCAGATACCACGCTCTCGCCACACCTATTCTTACCTGAGAGGGACCATGCATATGAACGTACTGTGGTCAGAGATGTCAAGTGGACATCGTTCGTTGTACAACAGTCCCAGTACAAGATCATTTAAGACATTTACGCGATCGAGAGGAGTGGGCCATTGACTGGTAACACATGTGTGTCCAGGGTGGTCAGCTTGCACTTTCTCCCAAATATCAGTAAGAAGCAGGTCTCACACCAATATCCTGACAAACGGAAAAATGTGGGACCTGTGCCTTGGCGTGAAGCAAACAGTTAAAATCACAGCAAAAGATCCATTGATTGTAAAGGCCAAGAAAGAGGGGGCCGTTTCCTCCGAATAGAACTGCGATCTCTCGCAGCATTTCTCGGTTTCTGATGAAGCATAAACTTTAATAATATGTAAGCTCATAACTATGATAGTGACCACCTGGCTGAGGGGGATGAATCACATCTTTGATTTCAATGCCATCACTCGCTAGTACTGCTGTACCTGTGCCGGTTTGATCATTCTTTGTCATAAAAGTCAAATAATAAGGTAAGTTAGAGACTATCCTTACTTCTTGCAAGAATGCAAAGTCAGTATCCGATGCACAAAAGCATCTCTTGCAGCAGATGAATCTTCACAATTGTTCCAGTCATATTGAGGTTAATTGTGGTGATATGGTAAGCCTGTTGTTATTCATTAGGTCGGAAATGTCCATTAAGCACCAAGTTGCGTCATCATCTCAGCTGGAACCGTTTCTAAAATGCCAGTGACCAGCACCAACGGTGTGGGACCTGTCGGTGTAACTTGCGTAGCGTCATCATCCTTACCCCACGCCATCGGTTGCAAGGCAAGACCATCTCCCATCATCTCCTCAAGGCATGGGATTGGAGCCCACACTCCAACATATGGGGAGCAACATTTGTCTCGTGTGCTGATGGCTGATCACTCTGCAGGCGCCGGCCGGTGTGGCCGAGCGGTTCTAGGTGCTTCAGACTGGAACCGCTTGACCGCTACGGTCGCAGGTTCGAATCCTGCCTCGGGAATGGATGTGTGTGATGTCCTTAGGTTAGTTAGTTAAGTAGTTCTAAGTTCTAGGCGACTGATGACTGATGATCCATAGTGCTCAGAGCCATTTGAACTGTGCAGGCAGGTATGAAACTTCCTCAGTCCTATTCGTTGTTCCCATGCAGCTGTCGCCAGTATCGCTTGCCTCCGTGGTAGCATCACCCTGGTGGGTTGAGTCTTCGCCATTTCGCTGTCAGTCCTCTACCTGTTGTGAAGCTTCCCTGTGTCTCCACTTATGGCACTTTGGAGATCATTACTTTCGGGTACGTCTTGTATCAAACAAAGTCGTCGACTCATGGGGCTCTGGCACAAAGGCCACAGTTGGCACAATCAGCGAGTCTACCGTCATTCTATCATCATAATCGTCGTCATCCGTTGCCATGGGTGGCGCTGTCAGAGTGGAGTCCTCTGCTGCAGAACAGGCATTTCCTCTTTCCACCACATTGATGGATGTTGCATTGGATCATCTGGGAGTGTCAGATGCCGTAGTGAAGTGGCAGCAGTCGTGAGGATGGCACTATAAGTCACGGGAAGCAACGTCATCAGCAAGGAAGGCACCATGTCCACTGGTGGTAGCTGGACGATCCAACATTGGATATATTCGGACTGGAGATACCCCTCCTTCCAACCTCTGGAACAAGGTTCTGGTTCTCTCTCGTAAAGGACGGTAGAGCGGCACCCGCCGACATGGAGATATGACGGCACGTATGTTAAGTTCAATTCGGACTTGTTGCACACCAACCACGACAGGATACGTTCGGAACAGCATCCATCTTCCAACAACATAAATATGCACCGTGCTGTAGCGGAAAAACGAAATCTCGACGTCTTGTGTTGGGAGTTCAAATTGGAGTTCGAATATTCTGCTTGTGCAAACTCACAAACAAGAATGGTTGACATCCACACTACCCACATTGTGGCTGGATAGCAGGAGCGGAGTATCTGTTCACTAATTGCATGGCCGGCCGCGGTGGTCTAGCGGTTCTAGGCGCTCAGTCCGGAACCGCGCGACTGCTACGGTCGCAGGTTCGAATCCTGCCTCGGGCATGGATGTGTGTGATGTCCTTAGGTTAGTTAGGTTTAAGTAGTTCTAAGTTCTAGGGGACTGATGACCACAGATGTTAAGTCCCATAGTGCTCAGAGCCATTTGAACCATTTGAACTAATTGCATTGTTGATGAGCTTTACATCGACTACAATGTCCGTGATGGAAAAGTGTACGCTGACTATGTTAGCCACGGGGATTTTGACCTCTGCTCCTAAAAACTGCTCTACCTTGAGTGCGTTTGGTTGTGAAAATTCGTTTTGGAATGTAAATTTGAGCGTCGATTCCCTTTATTGTTTGGCCATGCTGAACTATATGCTTTAGCCAGCATGCACGAAGCGGTCGATTACTAGGTAAACAACACGAGCGCTCAGTCAGCGGCGAAGACACAAACAATACGGCCACGTAGCAGCACTGCCGAAGGCAACGTACGCAAACTTGGGCTATCCGTGCACGACCCCTGGACTGATCCAAACTTCCATATCTGATAGTATCTACAACACATAATGCTAGCACCCAGTTTGTGTGAGACCCACATAGGAAGAAGAATCAATGCTGATCTCGTCAGTTTACCTTGCATTGGTATTATTTATTAATTTATTTACTCGTCCGGCACTTACAAAGGCATTCATCATATAATGTATTAACTAAAATATTCTGATAGATCTATAGTGAGTTGTAACACTATTTACTTATGTTCTTACAATACTTTATGGTATTACAAACATTCTTGAGCCACTCTATTGCTGAGTTGTAAGGTTTATATATGTCCCTCATATCAGTAGTGCTAGTTGAAAGTTACAAATCGCAGGCAGCGTAAGTAACAGAAAGTTGGTTGAAGCTGGAAGTGAATAGCAACGAAATCATAAGTTCGAATTGGAATATTTATGACAAGGATATTTTAGTCGCACGTGGTAGCAGCGTCTTTACTGCGGTAAATAATACTATAATATTCAGCGAGATTATCACGGGTTCGAAAAAATAATTAATGTAGGTCAAGTTAAGCACCAAAGATCGGTTAGAAATGGTAATCGAATGCTTTTGTAGATCACCAGCGTCAGCAGCTGCAGTGACAGAGCGTTTCAGAGAGAACGTGCAGAATACTGTTAATAACTTCTGTGATAGAGGGTGATTTCAGCTTGCCAGGTACAGATTGCGAGAGGGACTCAGTCAAAACAGGTGCCAGTAACAGGGAATCGTGTGACGTTATTCTGAATGTCTTGTCCGAAAATTACCTAAACAACTTGGACAACCAACTCGAGAAGCAAATGTCTTAGACCTGCTAGCTACACACAGCCCTGAACTTACCGAATCAGTTAACATAGGAGACAAGGCTGGGATAGCAGCTATGACTGTGGGTATTACAAGGAATATTAAGAAAGGTAAGTAAGTATTTTTGCTTAGCGTGAGTGACAGGATACAAATTGCAGAGTACCTGTGTAGTCAACAACAAATATTCAGCGCTGAGGACAAGAATGTGGAACACGAAACGGAAAAATTCAAAACCATCGCTTCGTACATCTTAGACAAGTAAGTTTCGAGCAGTGTCTTAAGGCATGGGTGGGCAAATAGCGGCTGCGGGCCACGACGGCCCGGTACGAATTTTTGTTTGGCTCACCAATAAGAAAAATTAGCGTTGAAGCATTATTTCCTACTCGTGCGCGACCAAGGATTTCCACTAGGATTGCCAAATCAATATGCATGCGCACCGTGCAGTGTAGATATACTGTGCGCAGTGGCTTAACGGAACGACCATAAAGGCATTTTACATTTACTTAATGACATGTCGTTAGATCACACTGGAAGGCATATTTCATGCTATGACGGTAGTTGACTTTTACAAGTTTTCGTCTGCTGAAAAATTTCTATGTATGAAGAAGTACGCTGCGAAGATGCTCTCTATATTTGGGCCTCATATTTTTGAACGAAGTTTTTCTTATCGGAAGACCAGAAAGAGTAAATTCAGCCCTCTTCACGCCCTTTGACTGACATTACCTCACAGGCCATGATAAGAATCTCAACTAGCAATCTCAGTGTTGACCTCGAAAGAGATTGCAGAAAAGGGTGATAGGATACGTTTGTCTCACTAAAATGATCCTAAAATAAAATGTGCTTGTAGCTGTACAAGATACGAAATTACCACAATAAATAATTTTTTAAATTACCACTATTTTGTTTATATTTATTCACTTTTATGGTAAAATTTATACGTTTCCTGAAATGCAACGTTAACTAATGAGTGCACCAATTTAAAAGGTGCGGGCCTCCGCCAACCTCTGCTTCCACAATGTAGACCACGAGCCAATACGAGGGGTGGGAAAGACTCGCCGTAGTCTAATAGCCGTTTTAGAAAACTGCGACGTAAACAAAGAGTGCTTCGTCAACGATTCAAGAGAAATCAAAACCTAGCAGAGAAATAAAAGTTGCACGAAGCGAAAATGAGTGACTTAAGGACAGAAGCTTTCAATGCGAGTCACTTGATCTGACTAGAAACCCTAAGAGACTTCGGTGTTATGCAAAATCAGTAAGCGGCTGGAAATAATCTTTTCAGTTACTCAGAGACCATAACAGGCACCGAAACGGAAGATAACAGAGAAAAGGCCGAAATACTGAATTCGGTCCTCCGAAATTGATTCACTGCGGAAGACTGTAATACCGTCGCTCGTTTCAGTCATCGTACGAACAATGAATGGTACATATTGATATAATCGATCGCGGTATAAAAAGGCAATTACAGTCTCTTAGAATTGGAAAGACATCAGGACCATATGAGATAACAGTAATATTTGCAAGTATCATGCGAGAAAACTCGTTCCTCTTCTGGCAACAGTTCATCGTTGTTCACTGGAACGACGAAGGATGCCTAGCGACAGGAAAAAAGGGCAAGTCATTCTCGTTTCCATGGAGATCCGTAGGACAGACGTACATAACTTTAGGGTTGTATCGTTGAAGTCAATCTGTTATGGACTTATGGATCGTTTTTATGCTAAAAAATTAAGACGTTTTCTGAGAACGAATATATCCTCTATAGAAATTAACATGAATTCTGGAAACAGAGATACTGCGAAACTCAGGTCTCTCTGTTGCTCCATGAGATCCACAGCGCTGTAGACAACGGTTCTCAATTTGAAGCCGAGTTCTTGGACTTGAGGAAGGCATTTGACAACATTTCGCATTGTCTTTTAGTGAAAAACATACGAGCTTACAGAGTATTGGACGAAATTTGTGATCGAATTCAGGACTTCTCTACAGATAGAGCTCAACCCTTTGCTCTTAACGGAACAAAATCGACAGATATAAAGGTAATTTCCGTAGAACCCAGAGCGAAAAACTATTGTGCAAACTACTGGAACGAGTATCTGCCGAAAAATATCTAGGAATAGCTATCCAGAGTGGCCTTAAGTGGAATGCGCACATAAAACAAATAGCAAGAGAAACAGATGCCAGACGAAGGTAGATAGCAATGATCTTAAGAAAATGTAGCAGACCCACGAAAGGAGTGGGTTGCAGCGCAATTGTCTCACCGATTCTTGAATACTGTTCACCAATCTGGGACCCTTAGCGGTTAGGACAGATAGAAGAGGTAGTAAAGATGCAACGATTCGCCACGAAACGGTTACAGAGATGTTCAAGAAACTCCAGTTGCACACGGTACAAGACAGACATTCTACTCCATGGAGAGGTTTACTACTGTATGTTCGAGGGAGTCTTCCTTTGAAGAACCGGGAAACATATTACTTCCTCTAATATACATCTCTCAAAAAGGCCACGATGAAAAAATTTGAGATATTTGAGGTAATACCGACAATAACTCTTCCAACGTGCCATTCGCAAGAGGAACAGGGAACGGGGAATCAGGTACTGATTTCAGAAGTACAATCCGCCACCCGCACCGTCGCACCGTCAGGTGGCTCGCTGAGAATTGATGTAGATGTAGACTGGATTTACCTGCACCCACTTTCAAGACTGTCCGATAAGTCCCATCTATTTTTAATTGCTTACACTTACCAACACTCGTTCTGATTCAAAGTTGCACACCATTTCCCCGGGAGGTTAAATCCTTCGATCTTCTTGTTGGGCTCGTCCATCAAGTTTCGGTTCTTATTCCACTTACAGCCCAGAGCTCTTTCTAAGCTCTCTGAGAGTGGAAATCCTGCAGCTCTTTGCCAATTTTCCACAATGCTGACGTGGACTGAAGTCAGTTTTTTAGGTGCCAGTTCTTGATGCATGCCGAGTTCTGTTTTGTCTAGGATTTTTCTGTGTTATCTTGAGGCTAACTGTGCTCCCTTAATTCTAGGGGGCTCTGTGTTTGCTAGGACGGGGAACCTTGCACATGGGGTGACCGTGAGTGCTCCTGACGTTAGCCACATTGTCTCCTCCTGTTGCTGTTGGACGACCACCTTAGCTTTGGTGTGATACGCAGTTATTGCAGTGATTGTATTTCACAGTGTCTGTTTAATTCGATTCAAATGTCCTTTGGAAACATCAGAAACTATTTGGAACAAAGGGTGAAAATCCGTTATCAACAGCCACATCGTTTGGTAGCTGACCGTTGCATATGTCACAGCTGAAGAAAGAGAAACATTTAATAACCAAGAATATCGAAATAAACATCGTGATACCTGAGAGATTTTCACAGTAAGCTGAATGATTGCGTCCAAGTTATTATAAGAAAACCACACCCAACACATCTCGGAACCGCCTCTGAGCTGAATTAGAACATCCAGACGCTACAGGTTAAATGCCTAATTGGCACGGCGGTGCACTCGACATGTTGCAAAGAGGCAAAATCTTGCTACATAGACGGCACTACACGCTTTCAGTCAGCTACTGTCCATTATCTGTGTACACTACTGCCATTAAAACTGCTACACCACGAAGATGACGTGCTACACACGCGAAATTTAACCGACAGGAAGAAGATGCTGTTATATGCAAATGATTAGCTTTTCAGAGCATTCACACGAGGTAGGCCCTGTGGCGACTAGACTCCAACCGATTTTTCATACACAAACAGCAGTTGACCGGCGTAGCCTGGTGAAACGTTGTTGTGATGCCTCGTGTAAGGAGGAGAAATGCGTATCATCACGTTTCCGACTTTGATAAAGTTCGAATTGTAGCCTATCGCGATTGCGGTTAATCGTATCGCGACATTACTGCTCGCGTTGGTCGAGATCCAATGACTGTTAGCAGAATATGGAATCGGTGGGTTCAGGAGGGTAATACGGAACGCCGTGCTGGATCCCAACGGCCTCGTATCACTAGCAGTCGAAATGACAGGCATCTTATCCGCATGGCTGTAGCGAATCGTGCAGCCACGTCTCGATTCCAGAGTGAACAGACGGGGACCGTTGAAAGACAACAACCATCTGCACGAACAGTTCGACGACGTTTGCAGCAGCATGGACTATCAACTCGGAGACTATGGCTGCGGTTACCCTTGACGCTGCATCACAGACATCAGCGCCTGCGATGGTGTACTCAACGACGAACCCGGCTGCACTAATGGCAAGACGTCATTTTTTCGGATGAATCCAGGTTCTGTTTACAGCATCATGATGGGCGCATCCGTGTTTGGCGACATCGCGGTGAACGAACACTGGAAGCGTGTATTCGTCATCGCCATACTGGTGTATCACCCGGCGTGATGGTATGGGGTGCGATTGGTTACATGTCTCGGTCACCTCTTGTTCGCATTGACGGCACTTTGAACAGTGGACGTTACATTTCAGATGTGTTACGACCCGTGGCTCTACCCTTCATTCGATCCCTGCGAAACCCTACATTTCAGCAGGATAATCCACGACCGCATGTTGCAGGTCCTGTACGTGCCTTTCTGGATACAGAAAATGTTCGACTGCTGCCCTAGCTAGCACATCTCTCACCAACTGAAAACGTCACAATACGCCAGTCACTACTCTTGATGAACTGTGGTATCGTGTTGAAGCTGCATGGGCTGCTGTACCTGTACACGCCATCCAAGCTCTGTTTGACTCAATGCCCAGGCTTATCAAGGCCGTTATTACTGCCAGAGGTGGTTGTTCTGGGTACTGATTTCTCAGGATCTATGAACCCAAATTGCATGAAAATGTAATCACATGTCAGTTCTAGTGTAATATATTTGTCCGATGAATACTCGTTATTCATCTACATTCCTTCTTGGTGTAGTAATTTTAATGGGCAGTAGTGTATTTCGGCCCATGGACACTACAGCTTTACGAACCGCTTTCAGGAAAGACTTTTTGTTTAGTGCCCGACTTTACATGTCAGTGCCAATGTTTGCTATGAAACTGTTTAATATGGACCTACGTTCCCTGACAGCAGCGTTTTCTCCCCGATTTGAAACCGATTGTCACTGTCAGTCTTCTCTGGTCGTTACCGGTTGTTTATCAGACCACTGTTCATTCCCATGTTACTTGGGTTCCAGTACTATCAGGGCTTAAACACATGTGGCACAGTCCCACAAAATCGGAAAATTTCTTTCATACTGTAGTCATCCACACGTTCAAACACGGTAGCTCTTTTCTATCATTACGTTACGCCTCCACCTCGACCCACCTTGCTACGATGATTCGGTACAACTGTCTGGTACATACACAGCATTTCAATGCCACGACTCACGTCAGCGATGGAGACTCACATTTACGCCTGGTACCGCTTCTAAAATATCTGCCATACACCAAAGCCGTCAATGTGCTTTTTTGGGAAAGGGCTAATATTTTGCCTGAAGAGCATTATAGTTATCGTCAATCCCTCTACACCATTACTCTGTTCAGTAGTACATTTTTAGTGAACAGTGATTTAGTGCTTCATTGGTTCACAGGCGTCGCGTTGGATAATGTTGTGGTTGCTGAACAATATTTCGGCGAGAAAGCTGCTCGTCATCCTCAGGTGCTTACGGACTTGCTGCAGTGGCTCGCCAATATATACAATGTCTCGCAAGAAAAACGGTGGCGCCAAGTGTTGAGGCTGTAACGTCATCGTAGACGAATCATAGAGCACGGCGACATCCAGTGCCCCCTGCCATACAAACGGGCCACGGGCTTCTCATTCACGACGAGGGAAAACCGCGGCCTCAAATAGCGGCCACAAGCGCTCGCGGGCAGAGTGTTGGCACCCAGTTTAAGTGTGCGGACTTTGAGTCTCTATTTGTGTTGACGCAGGTTCGTCCGTCTGCGGCCGACGATGCCGTAGTACCGCCGGTGCCGTTTCCCAATCCTTGCTGAGTTGAAATCCGGTGTCTCTACTGATCTGGTCGTTACATATACGAATTTCGACTGCTTCTTCAATGATGGAGTCCCAGTACGTGGAAGCGGACGAAAGAATCTTTGTCTCTCCATTGTTCATGCTGTGTCCCGTGTCAAGACAGTGTTAAGCAACTTTTCGGGCTGCCACAGTCTGGTGTGACGTCTATGTTCAGCTCATCTATCTTTAACAGTGCGACACGTTTGCCCAATGTATGATTTCTCACACTGGCACGGGATTTTATATATCCCTGGTCTCCTTAGACCTAGGTCGTCTTTAACAAAACCCAGCATAGTCTGCACTCGTGCTGGAGGACGGAAGACATTTCATTTGATTTTTTTTAAAGAGCCTGTCAATCTTAAAGGACACGCCACCTACATACGGTAGAAAAACCATCCTCGCGGAGTTCTCTGTTTCTTCTGGTTGTTCTTGAGCTTTAGAGGGTGTAGGTTGAAATGCAGTACGGATCTGTTTGTCAGAGTACCCGTTTTGTACAAACACAGTGCGAAGATAGGTAAGCTCTGCTAATAAGCTCCCTGCATCAGAGATAATTCTGGCCCTATGAACGAGAGTCTGCAACACGCCACTGCGTCGAGATGGGAGATGCAGCTCGTAGGTCGTAGAGAGAGGCCAGTGTGAGTCGATTTGCAAAACATACTGTGATCGAAGGAACCAAGTTCTTTTCTGTGGATCAAGACATCAAGAAACGGGACGTCTCCATTTTTGTCCACTTGCATCGTGAAGTAAATGCTGGATAGAGTTAAGGAGTTCCCGAAATGCAGGAAGCGTTGCCGCTCCGTGTGGCCAAACTACTGAAGTGTCGTCCACGTATCTCTCAAACATTTAGGTTTCAACACCACTGACTGAAGCGCTCTTTCCTCGAAGTCATCCATAAAAAGATTACCTAGTATGGGAGACAAAGGGCTCCCCGTAGGAACACCGTTAGTCTGCTCAAAACATTGTTCGCTAAATAAAATGTAGGTCGAGGTAAGCACATGTTTGAATAGATGTACGATATCACGATATCCTACTCCAAATTAGTTGCTATAAGTTGTAATGGGTCCACCAAAGGTACTCTTGTGAACAAAGACACCAGATCGAAACTCCCTAACGTGTCAGCTGGTTCGAGACGCAAAGTCTTCAGCCGTTGTATAAAATATTCCGAGTTTAGAATGTGACATTCACAATTTCCTACCAGTGGGCTTGGAAGAGAAGCCAGATGTTTTGATAGGTGTTATGTTGGGGCTCCTATATTACTCACGATGAGGTGAAGAGGAACCCTTTCCTTATGGATCTTAGGCATCCCATAAAGTGGAACTGGCGCTTGTAATCTTAAGCTCTTTTTAAGATATGCAGGAAACTGGCTGCATTTGAGGAGCGCGGATGTCTTCCGTTGTACTGTGTCAGTTAGATCCTTATAGAGACGGCAATATGCTGAGTCCTGCAGTAAATCCTTCATCTTGCCGAAATAAGATGTGGCAGGTAAAGGAACAGTAGCGTTCCCCTTGTCAGCAGGTAAACATCACTATTTCTGAGTCTTCTCTTAAGGAACGGAGAGCTTTCCTCTCTTCAGCGTTGATGTTCTGCTTCGGTGAGGGCGTCCTGGTAATGGCCCTGCAAGCCTCTCGCCTTATTTCTTCAGCAGTCTCACGGGGAAGTTTTAAGAAGCCTTGCTCAACAGCACTTATAAAATCCTTAATGGGCAACGTTTTTGGGGTGGGGGCAAAATTTAGCCCCTTTTCCAACACCGACATCGCAGCGTCACTCAGCTGTTTATTTCTGAAATTAAACACAGAACATCTACATGGTTTACCTTCTTACGACGACTGGCATGAATGACGATGGAACTTGGAAGTTTGAACCGCCACGGTCTGCTGCCGCGTCCATTCAGAAAGCGACCACATAGCACCGTCAACCCACTCCCAGGAATCTGCTGACAGACGCGACGAGACATTCAGATGTAGTGACAGCAAGCTCCTGGAGACTCTTTCTAATTCTCGCCTAGTATAACGGATTCATTCTCTCACCAATGCCGTGCTGGCTCGTTGTTTGATCCTCCTGGCGGCCGCAGAGTATATGTAGTGAGTGTACTTGGCGAATGGCGGTGTAGTTTGCTGATCCCGACATCTCAGTGAAAACGCAACAAAACTCAACAGTCTGTTTCTCTTCTTGTGGAGTTTGTCGAAGTCACGTACTTTGATGACCATCTCCTCCCCGTAGAGGTATCAGATGCTATGTTTTCCGACGTAGTAACTGCTTCATCGGTTCACTGGCGTCGCGTCGGACGATGTTGTGGAAGCTGCACAATATTTCGACGAGACAGCTGCTCGTCATCTTCAGGTGCTTACTGACGTGTTGCTGCAATGGCTTGTTAATATAAACGCTGATTCGCAAAAAATGCATGAACTACGGAGCGACAAAGATTCTTTCGTCAGCTTCCACTTGCTGGGAGCCCATCATTAAAGAATCAGTCGAAATTAGTGTAAGTAACGACGTAATCAATATAGACACGGGGTTTCAACTCAGCAATGCATGGGACTGAGCACTGGCAGTACTATGGCATAGTCGGCCGCAGACGAACGAATCTGAGCCAAACAGACAGAGAATCAAAGGCGCACTAGGGATGGGCAAAGTCGTTCATCCTTGGGAACTAGTTTACTGGTGATCGCTCTTTTTTCGTGACCGTTCATTTTCACTCGTTCATCGTTCATTGTGCTTGGTATATGGTTCTTAGGCGAAATTAGGAATTAGTGGCATAGGTGACTGAAGATGGAGGGCGCCAGAGGGGGGGGGGGGGGGGGCACTTGCCTTCACTCTGAAATACAGAGTTTTTATTCATAACAGAATTCACACATACATGTAATGTTCGTGATTCTGCAAAACATCTCGTTTAGCCGACTACACACGATTTGTTGACCGCTACAAGCAGAATAGATAAACATGTAATAGTTAGGCAGTGAAGAAATAACAGTTAAGTTAATGCAAACAACTTCGAAACAATAGATGACGATTGGTAAGCGACAATGAGCAGTCTAGTACTCGGGGCCGATTTTTCCTGCGCCCCCCTGTGCCAATGAAATAATATTGTAGGAGTTATCGTATTCTCTTTACAAAATGTGACACCGTACACTCGATTACGAAGCGCGGGCTTCATTCGGTTATAAGTCGGTCTGCTTTCTATAACAATGAACACTCTCTTTTACCTTGGATTAAAAAAAAGTCGAGAAATGGCCACTCGTGTGTGCCTTGTCGACGTCCTTTGCATGTGTAATAACAAAAAATCTTGCCTTTTTACAAGTATTTCTTCTGCTGTTTATCGAAATAGTGAAGTAAGCTGATACGTCGTTTTGTTACCTGAAAAGATGTATGTATTGCATACCACGTAATTTTAAGTAGTTTAGATTATTATAAAATACATTTTAATTAACGGCCGTGGAAAGTGAATAGAATACGAAATAACCAGAAGTTCAGCGTTCAAAAAAGGTTTGAAACAGATCTAGAATGGGCGTGCGAAGCTAACCAACCGAACAGCAACAACTCGATACTGAACTATGAGCAGTCGGCAGTGGAACTGCGATGAGTGGCCACGCGAAGAAGGACGAGTCCGGCCGAGCGAGACCGAGACAGACGGGACCGGTACTGAGGCTGGAACGAGACCGGCCGACGTGCCGTTCGCGAACGAGACCGACCGTTTCCCTTTCCCGGGAACTGTAAGTAGAAAGCCGCGGACGAAATCGAGACAGATGGGAACGGGACAGAGGCTGGGGCGAGACCGGCCGACGTGCCGTTCGCGAACGAGACCGACCGTTTCCCTTTCCCGGGAACTGTAAGTAGAAAGCCGCGGCCGAAATCGAGACAGATGGGAACGGGACAGATGGGACGAGAACGGCTGACGGGCCGTTGCGGAAAAGAGACCGACTGTATCCCGTTCCCAGGAACTAAAAGTAGAAAGCTGCGACCGAAGTAAACTACGAAAGACCGTTCATCGCTCGTTTCGTTCATCTTTGTGAACCGTTCCTTTAGACCCGTTAGATCGCGAACGACCCATCTCTAGTCGGTACACTTAGACTGGACGCCAATACGCACGCTGGGCCACTATTTGAAGCCGCGCTTTTCCCGCGTCTCGAATGAGCATCCCGTGGCCCCATACGTACGGCAGGGGGCACTGGATGTCGCCGTGCTCTATGATTCGTCTACTATGACGTTACAGCCTCAACCCTCCGCGCTCGCGCTTTTCTTGCGAGTCAGCGTATATATTGGCGAGCCATTGAAGCACCACATCAGTAAGCACCTGAGGATGACGTGCAGTTATCTCATCTAAATAATGTGCAACTTTCACAACATTATCCGACGCGACGTGCGTGAACCGATGAACAGTTACTACGTCAGGAAAGTCTTAAGCAACAAAATAATTTAGTGTCCCACACAGGTACACGTATAATCCTGTCATTTAGGGGCTCTCCTTGAACCCTCGCAGTACGTCTGGCAATCTCGTCAGCTGTTTTTCACTCTCTTTAATGTGGTAAAAATAAGTGTTACAAGCAGGAACAGTTACGGTGTGACAAAAACACACATTTGTAAGGTAAAACACACGTTTACTCGCCAACAAACTTGTTGTAAGCATTCGGCGATTTGAATATGTGAACAGTGCTCAATTTAGTGAAATCTCTGTGCCAGGAAGGGCTTTCACCAAGGGAAGTGTATAGGCGTCTTGGAGTGAACCAAAGCGATGTTGTTCGGACATGGAGGAGATACAGGGAGACGGGAACTCTCGATGACACGCCTGTCTCAGGCCGCCCAACGGCAACTACTGCTGTGGATGACCGCTACCTACGGATTATGGCTCTCAAGAACCCTGACAGCAACGCCACCATGGTGAATAATGCTTTTCGTGCAGCCACAGTACGTCATGTTACAACTGAAACTGCGCGCAATAGGATCCACGCTGCGCAACTTCACTCCCAACGTCCATGGCGAGATCCACCTTTGCAAACATGACAACATGCAGTGCAGTACAGATGGGCCCAACAACATGCAGAATAGACCGCTCAGGACTACCATCTCATTCTCTTCACCGATGAGTGTCGCATATACCTTCAACCAGACAATCGTGGGAGACGTGTTTGGAGCCAATCCAGTCAGGCTGAACGCCTTAGACGCACTGTGCAGCGAATGCAGCAAGATAAAGGTTCCCTGCTGTTTTGTGTTGGCATTATGTGTGGCCGACGTGCGTAGCTGGTGGTCATGAAAGTCGCCGTAACGGCTGTACGATACGTGGATACCATCGTCCGAGGCATTCGTTTTCATTTCGCGACCCCATTGTGCACATCTTGTGAATGACTCCCTTCAGGATAACGACATTGCTCGACCAGAGTGACTAGCATGTTCTCCAGACATGAACCCTATCGAACATGCCTGGGTTATATTGAATAGGGCTGTTTATGGACGACGCGACCCAGCAATCACTCTGAGAGATCTACGTCGAATGGCCGTGGAGGAGTGAAGCAATCTGGACCAACATTGCCTTGATGAACTTGTGGATAGTATGCCACACCGAATACAGGCATGCATCAACACAAGGGGACGTGCTACTCGGTATTAGAGGTATTGGTGTGTACTGCAGTCCGGACCACTGCGTCCGAAGGTCTCGCTGTATGGTGGTGCAACATGCAATGTGTGGTTTTCATGAGCAATAAAAAGGGCTGAAATGATGTTTATGTTGATCTCTATTTCAATTTTCTGTACAGGTTCCGGAACTCTCGGAACCGACGTGACGCAAAACTTTCTTTTGATGTGTGTAAATGTGGAGGTACTTGTTAAACACATACACACACTAAGTATCCCACGTCCATCTGAATCGTTATTATAGCATACTGCAAAAATGTGAAGTACATTCCTCAGAAGAGTTTCGAGGTTTTTCGTAATGACCTAACAATGTTTCCACATGAAACAGTATTATGTTTTCGGCAAAAATCTCAGTAAAACTTGACTAATTTACTTCATACATATGCATATATATGGGTCTGTCCGAATGATTATTAGAGCAAAGTTTAAAGTATATCTGTCAAGAATTTTTCGGGATTGTAGCCAAAAATGGCAAACAAAGACCTGGCTTTATGTAGTAGTTTAGGAACTATCATCTGGAGAAAGAAGACCTCATACGTCCTTTTGGCTCCCAACAACTGTTCAATGAATGTCATTGCTGGCTTGAAATGGTGTCGTCGAATTTCCAGTCGACTATCATGGTGACTGAATTCATTGTGCTAGATTGTGCGTGCCTCGAGTGAATCACTAGGTATTAGTACAATATACCGTTGGTTACCATACGTTTCACACATTCTCACAAATAGAGGGTATGAAGCTATAATGTATGTTCCTATCTTCTGTGATGACAGCGCTCTGGTACAGTTGCAGAGTATCACTGGCGTTTTCCAACGCGTCGGCCTTCGGTTCGTCATATTTTTGCAGAGATTTGCACAAATGAAGCGAGAACTGTACGTTAGGCAAAGTATATGTCTCATGTGAAAGGTTATGCAAATATAAGGAAGAGCAACACAGTGCGGACGCTGTAAATAGCATTCGATATACGTTTCCTTGTTCGTCTGTGAAAACTTCAAAGACCCTACTTTTTGTTTTGCTTAAAACATTCTGTGAGTTGGCTACTTCATTGTAGTTTTCTTTCCAAGTTCTCAGAAACTCTGTTATCGAGCTACAAGGTGATTCGCGAAAAAGTGTCTCTGAAAACCATTCACAGCGGGAAAAAATCGTCAAAAGTGTGGTCAGTGTAGCAGCATGTGATTTTAAAAACTCTGTAACAGGCTGTGGCTGGCAGAAGCTGCCACAGAGGCGCGGAGAACCACGATGGCGACGAAAAAGATGGAGAAGGACCTCCTTTTGGATCGGAAATGATTGCCGTGTGTTCCAGGGATCGCTAATTAAAAGTCTGTTCAACTTAAATTGGAATAATATAGCATAGAACTTAACACACGTTTTCGTCGAAATCGAATTTTTCGAAGTGGTGAGAAACATAACTTTAGAGAGGAATTTGATGGCGGCATTTTAAATCGAATTCTCTGTCAGCAAGCTCAGCCATTTTGCGATATCTTGAAAACTCTGTTTCAGATGCACGATTTTGTCTCAATTTATGGGTGAAAAAAAAGTCTCAGTTTTGACAGAAATTAACATTTTCCATTTACCCTTATATGCTGAC